>NW_017682797.1:0-9298 GCF_001879085.1 Nicotiana attenuata | reverse complement strand
TTATGTATGTTTGGTTGAAGTTCTTGCATGCTGAAATTGCAATGGTGTCAGGGCTGTTCTTTATCTCAAAATACTTGAATTTCTTTATGCCCTATCTGTAATATTGTTTCAACTTCTTTAATAAGTATTAATTCTTTCTTGCTAATATACATTGCTTTTCTTCTTGAAATAGTTAGTCCATATACTCCCCCTCCTCAAAACCAGGCTGGTTCATTGAGCCTGACCTCTACATGGTCAGGTCCATAGACTAAGCCCTTTGTTTTTCTTCCCTTTTTAGTTCATTTAGCATTTCACAAGGCAGATAAACTCATGTGTTCAAGTCTGAAACCTATAGTGGTTCATATGTTTAACCTTTAACATGGTTAAACTCATGAATCATTACTTGGTTCTGCATTATGAGTTTTAATTTAAGTCTGTTAATATTGCATAGTAGCATAACTGAAGTAACTCTGTGAATCTAACCTTTTCCATGGTCAGATCCATGGGATACCTAGAAAACAGGGCTGATTCAGCCACAAGAAGTCTCATGTTGGGAACCTGGGCAAATAGCTTTGTAAGAAGCAGCTTTATAGCTAGGTTCATGCAGATTTGGCACCTCGGATTTGAAGAAGTAATGAAAAGGAAACCTGGAAGTAGTAGAAGCCTTCATGTTTACTGTATTTTTGTTTCCTTTAGTTTCTTGGATGACAACTGTTAATGTGCTGATCCTCTAGGAATTTAAACTTTATTGTATAATTTTGGGACTTACAAAATTGTAAGATGGACTGTTAATTTTTTTTATCTAGTTAATTGTTAGTAAGCCTGCGAAAGTGGGCTGTTTTGTTTGTGCCATAAACGAACTTGGAGATATATGCAAAACATGGCATTTGGTCACAATTAGGCCCAAATCTTGGGCCTATTCAGTGCAAGTCTGGCTTGAGCCATTTGGGCATAGGTGTTTGGATTTCACAAGGTGACCCAACAGCATTTGATTCTTCGAACACGATCTTTGTTCAAATACGGTTTGAATTTTTAATTTGTTCGAACTAATTACCAAATCAGTTTTTGTATCGATCTTCCATAAGAACAGTTTGAATTTAATTGTGTCTTCATTAATCAATGTTTTGGCGCTGGGCTGTTTGGAATTTAAGCCCAATGTGGGTTGCCTGTCTTAGATTCAGTTGTAACACCCTGAGGCCTTTAACTTCTGGGCCAAATCGTAAGCCAGGAATAGCTTTCAAGCTAACTCGTTCATTAAGCCCCTGCTGGCCTTGTCCAAAAGGATTAAGGGCTCAATGCATGTACCCCAAAACCCGTTTATATTCAATGGCTTTTGTTAAGTTTAAGTTAAGTAAGAACATCCTTAGAATGCCTTGACTAAATACACTTCTTTGAGGTACGCTGTGTTCAACCAAACTCCTAAGCTCATGGCCCTCGTATTAGTTTCATAACTTAGACCTAACAAATATCAAATAATCGTAGTTTGCTTTAGGCCCGATTTAGGCTAGTATTGTGATTATGTATACGTTCGCGTAACATAATTGCAAATTTAATTCTTAAAAGACTCGAGGGATGCGTTCGCGCAACTTCGACCAAACTTTTCTTAATAAAATAAAAAAGCGTTATTAATTGTGGACACGTTCGCGTGACATGATTTTTGACGCGCCAAAAGAACAGAGTATACATACGCATAACTCAATTCTTTAATTACGGATAAATCAAGTTTTTAAAGCGCTAAAAGATAATTGCACATAGGTCCTAAAATGAGTAATTAGACAATTTAAGCCAAGTATGAATTGATAAGCGACCGTGCTAGAACCATGGAACCCGGGAATGCCTAACACCTTCTCCTGGGTTAACAGAATTCCTTAGAATTTCTGGTTCGCAGACTCTTTAAAAATAAAACTTCCTCGATTTGGGATTTAAAATAAACCGGTGACTTGGGACACCATAAATTATCCCAAGTGGCGACTCTGATTTTAATAATAAATAATCCCATTTCGAATAATGTCACTTTAATTGGAAAAACTCCCTTATATATTCGCCCTCTCGGGGTGTGTGTAAAAAAGGAGGTGTGACAGCTCTGGCGACTCTGCTGAGGATCAGAACCCAGAACTTTTGGTTTAGGGTTCAAGAATTCGAGCTTGTTAATGTGATTTTTATTTGGCTTTATTGTTAATATTACTGTATTTTGTGGCTTAATGTGCTAATTGTCATTTACCGCTTTGATATTTCTTGAGCTGTATTTAAATGTCTTCTTACGCCTCCCATCTGAGTCTTTTGAAAATGGTGCACGCGTTCGCGTGGCCCGCTTTTTCTGTAGAAATTATACCAAGTAAGACGAGGCTGGGCAAGCAACAAGGTCGGGCAGACTTTCGTGCTCCCGGTACGTTGCCCCCTCCTCGACCCCAGTTGTCCGCTCGGGTAACCCAAGTCTAGACCACAAGCCCCAGGTTTTAAACCTAGAACAACGCAACCTCATGGTGGATCCCTAGTAGGAACGATTATTTGCATCACGTGCATTTGACCTTGGGGACTCAACATAGGGGTTGGGTCCGTCTAGGACAAGTGTACCCAAAATAAAGACCATCCTGATGCATCCTACGTGCTATGTGAATATTTATCGGTTTCGGCTTGCATGTTGACCGGCTAGGAAAAGGAAATAAAGAGAAAACCAAGAGTGAGGTAGGATAGAGAATTTACCCGGTTTCTTAACATCCCGGTATCTGAAAATGTATTGAAACTCTGCCGAATTTTTGAAAAAAAAAAAGAGAAAAAGGAAAATGTATTTCAAGAAGAGTGAGTAAAATATCATATTTTTATGACAAAACTGACCGAACTACGCGGGTCTGATTCTCAAAGAGATACGTAGGCAAACCTCATCGGTTCCGGCCCCATTTTTTCTATTTAGTCCTTTCTTTAGAAATCTTTCCTTAGAAAATTCAAAAAAAAAAGTTTTTAAACTCAAAAATAGTTTCCTCTTTCTGAAGTCTTTCATCTAGAAAAAGAAATAATAGTAAAATCAATAAAAATTAAAATCCAAAATACGGTTTTCCTACATTTTGAAGTATTTTTCCAAAAAAAAAATTCCAAAAAAAAATCAGAAACAAAAATTCAAAAATATTCTTCTTTAGAAGTCTTTCATTTGTAAATGTCCATAAAAATTTGAAAAGTTCAAAAATATTTTTGCTTTCCTTTAGAAGTACTTTTGTAAATAAATAGAAACCTTAGAAATTCAAAATATTTTTCTTAAAAAGTCCCTCTTTCGAAAATTAAGAGACAAAATGTGAAATCCAAAAATATTTTCTTTTGTCTTTAGAAAAAGATAAAATAAATGAAAATTCAAACAAAAATATTTTCTTTTTACTTTTGAAATTCCCAAAGTTCAAATCAAAATAAAAGGAATTTTAGCAGACTTTCTTTCAAAAATAAAAAAAAACAAAATCAAAATTCCAAAATAAAATTCCTTTCTTCTTTAAAGCCTTTCTTTTGAAAATTCCAAAACAAAAAAAAAAGAAAAAAAATCAAAACTCAAAAAATGTTCTTCTTTTGCCATAGAGCTTTCATGCTCTGAGTTTTATAAAAAGCCAAAAAAAAAGTTAGTTTATTTACTCTATTCTCGATCTTTTCGAACTACGCAAGATCTGATTCATGCGGGGTCATGATACGTAGGCAATCCCCATCGGATTCGATCATAGCCATAATTAAATTGAGTGAAAAAAGAAAAGAAAAGAAAAGAGTGGGAAAAAAAGAGACAAACAAATAGAGAAAAAAAGAGTGCCAAAAAATAAAAGAGCGGCAAAAATAAAGCGAAAATGAAGAGTGGTTAGAAAGAAACAAAGATAAAGAAAAGAGGTCCATACTGAAAAAGTTAGTTAAGGCCGGGATGAAACATGCAACCGTTCAGACGCATGGTAGAAGCGTTTAACTGTTAGGTGCATTGTATCCCAACGTCCGATTTCCTAAATTTTAAATGTTTCAAAACTAACAAGGTTGTTGGGTGTGCAAAATAGCCAGGTTTTGGTGGTTGGTTTTGTTGGTAGTCCGGCCTTCCCTCCTTCACAAGATCCAAAGGCACAGATGGCCTCCGCAAGCAATCTACCAATCATCGGTCCTGAGGATAGCCCGGCATCAGCTATTCTGCAGTTAGAATCAGCAGCTGCTCAAGAGAATAAGATGTTGCATCTCCACATATCAGAAATATGGGACGCCTGGTCTAATGGTAGGGAACCGCCAAGTGCAATCCCTGGGTTCCCTGAGTTGATCCCCAAGTCAGGTGAGGTTACCAACACCCCTGTGCCCAACCCACTTATCCCATGCGGGCACCCTCCAATGCCTTCCAATGATCCTGGCATGCCTTCTGTGGTTCTCCCCCAGGCACCGGCTTCAAGGGCACCGCCTCCAACGTTCATCTTTCGGGGTCCACAACTTCAACCAAAAATAACATATGTGACCCCGTACTCTTTCACTCAACCTCCGCAATATGATCTCTCAGTGGAGCAAGAAAAGGTTGTTAAAAATCCCGAGCAAGAGGAAATCGCTCGGAAGATGAAGAGCCTGGAACAAAGCCTGAAAAACATGCAAGGTTTGAGTGGCCAAAAGAGTGTCTCATACTCTGACCTCTGTATGTTTTCCCATGTCCACTTGCCAGTTGGCTTCAAGATGCCAAAATTTGAAAAGTACGATGGGCATGGAGACCCCGTCGCTCATCTGAAACGATACTGTAACCAGTTGAGGGGTGCTGGTGGAAAAGAGGAGCTACTAATGGCCTATTTTGGGGAAAGCCTCACCGGAATCGCTTCTGAGTGGTATACGGATCAAGAAATTGCTCATTGGCACGTGTGGGATGATATGGCCCGAGATTTTGTCTGCCAATTCCAGTATAATATGGACATCGCTCCCGACACAAACACTTTGTCCAATTTGAAAAAGAAAACAGTGGAAAGCTTCCGTGAGTATGCTGTCAAATGGCGTGAGCAAGCTGCGAGGGTAAAGCCTCCGATGGACGAAGTTGAAATGGTCACAGTCTTTCTACAAGCCCAAGAGGCTGACTACTTACAGAACATGATGTCTGTTATGGGTAAGCCGTTCGCTGAGGCTATCAAAATAGGGGAAATGGCTGAAAACGGTCTAAAAACGGGCCGAATTATGAGTCATGCTACCTTTAAGGCCACATCACAGGTTGCTCAGAATGGTTCGGAGAGTTTGATGAACAGAAATGCGAGTGGAGAGGGAGTCATGACGGCTTCAAGTTCGAGGGGGGCCCGCAGGTCATTCAGCCAATCATATGTGCCTCCTATCGTCCCACCACACCATTATCCCCTTCAAGATGCTGCTTATGCCGTGGCACCGCCTCCCTATGCGGTGATGAACGCACAACCTTATCCGCGGCCACAACATTATACACAAAATCGAGCTCCACCTCCCAGAAATGCCCATCCTTACCAAGCTCCATATAATCCTCAACCAAATGATTCCCAATACAATCCTCGCCCAAGAGATCCTTTCAAAAAGAATCGGTTCACCCCTATTGGTGAATCGTATTCAAACTTGTTCCAAAAGCTAATCAGGCTAAATCTATTGCAGCCAGTGTCCTCGAACCGGCCGAACCCCGAGTCCCCCTCGCACCGAGCGGATGCTATATGTGAATACCACTCTGGAGCAGTATGACACAGTACAGAGGACTGTTGGACCCTTAAAAGGGCAGTTGAAGATTTGATTGAAGCTGAAAGAATTGTTTTTCGGGATGAAGAAGCTCCCGATGTGATGAACAATTTGTTTCCTGCTCACAACACTGGGCCAATGGTCGGAATAATTTGTGAAGATGAGGAATTTGATCTGGCACAAAAGGCCATTGCAGCCATTGCCGAGACAGAAAAAAACCAAGAAACGATTGCCAAGCCTGAAAGTTCCCCATCAGCGGGAGTCTCGGTAGCCAGTCTTGCTATCCTTTCTGCGTCCGGATTATCTTAGGGTGTGATCTAGATGTTTTACTTTATTGTCTTACTTTCCGATGTAAACCCTTCTATCTTCAAAAACTGAAAAAAATCAAAAATTCAAAAATTAATATTTCATTGTCCAGGAATGTCTCTTTTCTTAATCTTGTCATTTTTCTTATTCTTTTTTTAGTTCTGTTAAATGCAGATTTCAATAACATGACATGCTTGCGGACTTCATGCCCATATCCCAAAACATTGTCAGAATTCGAAATAATGAATCAAGAGTCGAAATGCAAAGAAGATAAGTTTGAGGAAATAAAATAAAGAGTTGGAACAGCTGAAGGAAAATTGGTTCCAGAGTGGAAAGTTCCATACATTGCAACAAGAGTACTGCCAAAAGAGTGCGTTGTACTTGGGGCACATCGAAGGAAATGTCCTTGAAACAACTGTCAATGCAAATGCAGTGTAAAGGTACTATGTTGGATCCTCCGTTTAGTCCTAATATTCTCTGGTTGGGATGACGAAGGCTGTCATTCTCGCTACCCAAATACTATGAACCCTTTGCAAACCCTTTGAGCCGGCTCCAATTCTTTGGTTACCCTCTTTGGAACCTGAAAGTGTTATTGAAAAATGAAATGAAAAAAAAAAAGAAAAAGAAAAGAAAGATACAAAAAAGGAAAGGAAGAAAAGACAAAGAAAACGAAAGCAAAAAAAAAGAAGTGGAAAAGGAAAGGAAAAAGAAAGAGAAAAGGAAACAAAACAAAACAGAAAAACAAAAGAAAAAAAACAAAGTCTCCCTGAACTACGTTCAACTTGATTCCGAAAGGATACGTAGGCAGCCTCCCTAGGGTTTAGTCACAACAAAATAAAAATCCAAAGTCCCCCAAAAAGTGAAACTGGGGCAGATGTTATAATGGTTCGGCGATGATCCCGCCCAAAAGGTTCCAAAGTTGTAACTCAATCCAAATCCTTTTTACCGAAACCCTGTTCAAGTCCTTCCGATCAATCAGTGAGAATGTTCAAGGATAAGAGAATACAACTACTTGGATCCGATGCAATCCAAGTTGAGAAAAATAAAATGAGAGAGTCTTATTGGTGAAAACCCACACGGGCACCGTAAGGCGATGGTAAGCAGAGAAAAATCAAAATGAGAGTCTTGTTAGTGAAAATCCACACTAGCACTATAAGGCGATGGTGAGAAGAGAAATGAGAGAGGTCAGCTAGTGAAAACTTGCAAAGGGCCCCATTGATCGAAAAGAAGATCCTCCCAGCTATCGGCATCGACAAAGTCCTGGCAATGTTTCTCGAATTCTGAAGTAGAAGTTGTAATGAATTTCTGAGAGTCGGACGGTTAAAACAGATCAGGCATCCAGTCTAAAAGGCATGTCATGTTCATTGAAGTCCACATGTACTCCAGATAAGTCCTTCTTTCCTTTCCCTGAAAGGGACACTTCTTGTTTTTAACTCATTCTCCATTCCGTTGTTTATTTTCTTTGAATCCCTTTCGGTCTAGCTCTATTCCGGAACTGATAAAAAGAAGGTATGGCAATACTGATTTACAGGGTTCTCATTTGACGCGAGCTAATGTGCAAAAAGGCACCCAGCCTCGTCAGGAGCATAAGTCGACCTTGACTGGCCATGGCGGCTGATGTTTTGAAATTGAAAAACTCCTGAAAAGAAAGGAAATCAAAGTCAAATGCCCACAAAGGCAAAATGAAGTTAAAAAGGTGGAGTCCCACGTGGCTAACCGTCTCGGCAAAGATTCGAAAAGCCAAGGGATCCCGATGCTCTGAAATCAAAGTTACGGAAAATGAAAAAGAAATTCGAAGTCAAAAGCCCTTAGAGGCAGAATAAAGTGAAAAGGCTAAAGCCTCATACGGGTGAGCCGTCATGAGAAATCTTGAAAATTTGAGTTCCTCGGGTTTGAGAGAGAAATCAGTCTTCAGAAAAACCAGCAAGCAGCAGAGGTTCTCACCAAAGAGTTGGGCCGAGATCAAGTGATCGAAACAAGCAAGGCCACAAAACCAACCACCGTTTCAAACTAACAATTGTTCTTTGTTTGAAAAATTGAAACAGGTGCGATTCAAAGCAACCGTGCAAGAAGCAGGTGCAACCGAAAAGGGAAAGATGCGCAAGAGCTAGGAAAAGCTTTGCAGCAAATAATCAATCCAAAAGGGAAGTTTCCTCCAAGTTCTTTCCTACATTTTATTAAAAAATGAAATGAAAAATGAAAAAAATGAAAAAAAAGAAGAAAAGAAGAAAATCCAAACAAAAATGATAGTTTAGAATCCCCAATATCAATCTTTTACACTTTGCCAACATTATGGCTCCAATCCCTGAGTTGAGATTTTTAGACATAGGGCCTCCATTCCCTAGTCGCCTTTTGCCAACATTAGGGCTCCAATCCCTGAGTTGAGCTTTTTAAATATAGGGCCTCCATTCCCTAGTCGCCTTTTACCAACATTAGGGCTCAAATCCCTGAGTTGAGTTTTTAGACATAGGGCCTCCATTCCCTAGTCGCCTTTTACCAACATTAGGGCTCCAATCCCTGAGTTGAGTTTTTAGACATAGGGCCTCCATTCCCTAGTCGCCTTTTACCAACATTAGGGCTCAATCCCTCAAACATTAGGGCTCCAATACCTAAGTTGTGCCTATTTAGAGATAGGGCCTCCATTCCCTAGTCGCCTTTTGCCAACATTAGGGCTCCAATCCCTGAGTTGAGATTTTTAGACATAGGGCCTCCATTCCCTAGTCGCCTTTTGCCAACATTAGGGCTCCAATCCCTGAGTTGAGCTTTTTACCTTTTAGCCAACATTAGGGCTCCAATCCCTGAGTTGCACCTTTTAGACATAGGGCCTCCATTCCCTAATCGCCTTTTGCCAACATTAGGGTTCCAATCCCTGAGCTAAGCTTTTTAACCTTTAGCCAACATTAGGGCTCCAATCCCTGAGTTGCGCCTTTAAGACATAGGGCCTCCATTCCCCAGTCACCTTTGCCAACATTAGGGCTCCAATCCCTGAGTTGAGCTTTTTACCTTTTAGCCAACATTAGGGCTCCAACCCCTGAGTTGAGTTTTTAGACATAGGGCCTCCATTCCCTAGTCGCCTTTTACCAACATTAGGGCTCTAATCCCTGAGTTGAGCTTTTTACCCTTTTGCCAACATTAGGGCTCCAATGCCTGAATTGCGCCTTTTAGACATAGGGCCCCTATCCCCTAGTCGCCTTTTGCCAACATTAGGGCTCCAATCCCTAAGTTGAGCTTTTTTACCTTTTAGCCAATCATTAGGGCTCCAATCCCTGAGTTGCGCTTTTTAGACATAGGGCCTCCATTCCCTAGTCGCCTTTTGCCAACATTAGGGCTCCAATCCCTGAGTTGAGCT
>NW_017682796.1:0-9299 GCF_001879085.1 Nicotiana attenuata | reverse complement strand
ATATTTTCCAAATTATTGTTATGATGATTTACTCATTTTATCTCTATACTTATGTCAAAATATGGCTAATATATTTTTTATGCATTTTTATAATTACATTTAGTATTTTTTAAGCTGAATTGCATATAATTGCAATATTAGCCCATTTTAAGGTATAATTATATTTTTTATGCATAAAACTGGTCCCTATATTTTTAAAATGTTAATTATGTATTTTTAAATCATTCTGGCACCTTAAATTATTTTCCAGGAATTACCTACTATTTATTATAAATTAAAATAGGAAAATTGGCTATTTAAATCATAGCCAAATTTGGCTTTCAATGTAGCCCAAATTGGACCCAATCCCCAACCTAATTTCCTATTAAATAACCCGACCCAGACCCTATTAACCCTTACCCAAACCCGGAACCCACCGACCCGGTTGAATCTTGACCGTTGATCTCCCAGATCAACGGTCCACACACGCCCTTTCCTTTTTAATTCCTAAACGACCCCCTAACCCTACTCATTTCCAAAACCCCGCCGCCCTGAAATCCTCTCTGCTCTCAATCACTCTCAACCTAACCCTATCTTTCAACCCCCGACCTTCTTCTCCGGCCTTCTCCGGCGACCACCTTTCAACCCCAAGCCTCCAATGGGTGTCTCATCGCCTTGCTCATCATCACTGAGGCCTTCAAGGGTCCTTGGCCATGCCGATTTGGACCTAGGGTTTCTATTTCTGTCATTCGTGGCTTCTCTGGTGTGATTTTGGGCAAAATCGCACCATATATGTTACGATTTATGGAGTTTTGCAACAGGTTCTCTCGTTTCTATTTGGGTTTCCTTTTGAAACCCTAACTCTCGTTTGAATCTCTTAGATTTGTGTTATTTTTAATGCTTTAAGTCTGTTTCTTCCTATGATTTGCGCTATTCTCGAACTTCTTCTAAAAGATCCTCAATTTTTAAACCATTTTGCTTTCTTTAAAAACTAGGGTTTCTCGGAGTTTCTTCCGCACTTGTTTTAATCGATTTTCTTTATTATTAAACCTATTTCCTTGCTTATTTTGACTGATATAATGTGCCTACTTCTTTTTAACTCGACTCTATTAAAAAAATCCCTAATCTTTTAAGACTTTCTTTGCTTTTGTTTTATGTGTTAGCATGACTACTTGATCTTGTTAAGTTTCTGTTGGTTACCATGCTTCGAGTGGGTTTTCTACTGAGTCTTTAGCCTGCTTAGGTCACTTCTGTATGATTGTGTTTGCTCATCTCTTGCTTCTCTCTGTCTATATGGTTGACCTTGCCTGTTTGTTACGCCTGTTCGTTCTTCTCTATTTATATGTTGAAGTGCAGAATCATGACCTCCTCTTGATTGATTCTGAATTCCTTAATTTATGGTTTGATTGTAAGATTTCCTTTCAAAACCCTAAGGTTCTACTCATATGTTTAAATTGACTGATTCTGTTACCTTATTTACTGTGGTACTTCACTCTTACTAAATCATTTCCTTAATTGGTATATTTTGTACTTAGACTCAATCATATGCTCTATACTTTTACTATTCTTTATATGCTAAAAAATTAGTCTTTCTCAACTGATTTTCTTTCCTTGATTATCCTTGTTCGTATCCGTTCAAGTTGTGATTCCTTGATTAAAGGGGAGTACTTGTATTAATTGGATTCTAATTGTGATTACTTCCATAATTGTGCTAAACCTTTACTTGTTACCTTATTTTCTGCCTATTTTCAAAACTATAAATACCCTAAGTCTTGCATTAACAGAGACGAACACTTGGTTTTCAAAAACTACTCCTCTTACTAAAAATCTCGGCTCTCCCTCTCTCTTGTGCTACTTGCTACTATTAGCCGGCTGCAAGACAAGGCTAATCATCTGTGCTCTTTGGTTCTTTCATTCTGCTTACTTCTACCTTCACTGGTGTGTCCTGGTTTTGATTTAAAGCTCCAACAACGAGGCTTTGCAAGCCACAAATAAAGCACTACAGTCAGGTGGCATATCAAAGAAGAGAGATGTTGGGGCAGTAATGGTAGCCCAGGGCCCAAAATCCCCGCTTGCCTATCAAACACCTCCACCCACATACAAAATGCCTCCACCCACATACCAAACACCTCCACCCACGTACCAAGAACCACTGCCCACATATCAACCTTCATCCCCCAGATACTCCCAACCAGCCTCTGTCCATCACACATATAACTCCCAACCATCCCACTTCCAATCACCACCAGCTCATCAAAATTATCCAAGACTACGACCAAACTTTGACCGCAAGCCACCCAGACAGTATACCGCCATTGCCGAGCCCATTGACCAATTATATGAAAGGTTATAAGTCGCCGGTTATGTCACTCATGTTCCCGCAATGGCATTAGAAAACCCATCCCAGTGGGTCAATCCGAACAAGACTTGTGCGTACCATTCTGGTATGAAAGGGCACACCACAGCTGAGTGCCGGACATTGAAGGATAAGATCCAAACATTAATTGACAATAAGGTCATACAAGCAAAGGAGGCCTCACCTAATGTCCGCAACAATCCTCTCCCTGATCACAGAAGTGATGGTATACATGTGATAGAAACAAATGAAGAAAGGGACCCTGAAGGGTCAATCAGGCTTATTCGAGAAGGTGATGACCCTAAGGTCGTAGTCACACTCACTCCTATCGTGGTTCACACTCAGGCACCGATCGAGGTTGAGGTAGCTACATCAGATCCATTTGAGGTAGAAGCGGCTCTGCCCGCATCCACCCCCACTCCATTTGAAGTAGAAGTGGTCACACCCTTCACCGTGATGGTGTCCACCACACCCCGATTCAACTCAAAAGCAATACCCTGGGATTATGTCGCTGAGGCTTGGCGGAAGGGGAAGGCCAAGGTAGAGGAATCTGACGTGGCATAGGGAATGACTAGGACCGAAAGAGTCTATACACCCGAACACCTAGGAGGTTCAAGTAAGGAAGCCACTGCTAGGCAACCTATTATTGAGACTGGTCCAGATGACCTGTGGAGGGAAGTACAGGCGAAAGAGTACTCTGTTGTTGACCACCTGAACAAAGTCCCTGCTCAGATATCTATCCTGTCACTATTGCAGAACTCTGAGTCACACAAGAACGCCTTAATGAAAGTGTTGAGCGAGGCCTACGTACCTAGTAACATCACCGGCGGAGAAATGGCCAACATGGTTGGACAAGTACTAGAAAGCCATAAGATCATCTTCCACGAGGATGAGCTACCACCCGAGGAACAGAATCACAATTGAGCATTGCATATTACGGTACAGTTGAAGATAAGTTCATTGCCAGGGTCCTGGTTGATGGAGGTTCTAGTCTGATTATTTGTCCACTGGATACCCTGAAAAGGTTGGACAAAAGTTTCCATGAAATATGGACCGGAAGCATGAGTGTGAAAGCTTTTGATGGGTCCCAGAGGGCCACGATCGGGGAAATCAACCTTTGTTTGCAGATGGGACCAACTTGGTTCGACGTTGAGTTCCAAGTGCTAGACATACCAGCCTCATATAATCTTTTGTTGGGCCGCCCATGGATCCATGCTGCTGGAGCCGTGCCCTCCACACTACATCAAGCCATAAAATTCGAATGGAACCGTCAGGAGGTAATCATTCATGGAAACGGGAGTAACCCCATCTACACCAGTCAAACCATTCCGGCCATTGGACACAGAAGAAGGCTAGGAGGGGAAACCTACCATCACATCGAACGGGTCAATGCTGTCAAAAAGGACAAGTGGTGGAGTAACAAGATAGAAAGCATATTAGCATGGTCTGGATATGAACCCGGCAAAGGATTGGGAAAGAACCTCCAAGGCATCACCAAACCAATACAGCTGAAGAATCATGGTACTACCTTTGGGCTCGGATACCAGTACACGTGGCAAGAATACAGGAATTGGTCGCCTCCATGGCGCGGACCATATTACCCTCTTGAGCAACCTGTACCCCGTTTGGAACAAGCTTTCCATCAGGCAGACACAATATGGGGAACGCTGAAGAAGAAGCACTAGCTGGGCTGAAGGATCTATTCTTGGAAGATAAGGATATGGACTGCAGTGCCATAATTGAGGAGGAAGAGGAAGAAGGCCTCACCATTCAGACTATGGAAAAGGGAGCTGTTCTCAGAAACTGGACCGCCATACCATCCCGAGCCCACCGAGTGCCTAGTATTATTATTACTTTTCCTGATGAACCCTTGACTGTGACATGTAATGAGGCAACGCAATATGAGAATAGTGACTCAGAGGAAGAAGATGAGATACCCAAGGAAATTGTCAGGGAAGTTGAGAATTTTGAGAACAAGCCTAAATCCAACCTGGACGAAACAGAAGCAGTAAATTTGGGAGACGCCGAGACCATTAAAGAGACCCGCATCAGCATTCACTTGTCGCCAACAGAGAAGGAAGAATACATCCGTTTTCTAAGGGAATACGAGGATATCTTCGCATGGTCGTATGACGATATGACCGGTTTAAGCACATCTATAGTAGCTCAGAAGTTTCCAACCAATCCCATATGCACGCCAGTAATACAGAAACTCAGAAAATTCAAACCAGACATGAGTCTGAAAATCAAGGAGGAAGTTACCAAGCAGATCAAAGCCAAGGTTCTAAGGGTCGTTGAGTACCCAACATGGTTAGCTAACATTGTGCCAGTTCCAAAAAAAGACGGAAAGGTCCGAATATGTGTTGATATCAGGATTTAAATAGAGCAAGTCCCAAAGACGATTCCCACTACCAAACATACACGTCCTGATCGATAACTGCGCCAAGCATGAACTCCAATCCTTTGTGGATTGCTTCACACGTTATCACCAGATCTGGATGGATGAAAAAGATGCCGAGAAGATAGCTTTTATTACGCCTTGGGGAGTATACTGCTACAAAATGATGCCATTCGGTCTGAAGAATGCTGGGGCCACTTACATGAGAGCCATGAAAACCATTTTCCATGATATGATACACAAAGAAATAGAGGTGTATGTGGACGACGTCATTATCAAATCCAAGAGAGCCGCGGACCACATAGCGAACTTGAGAAAGTTCTTTGACAGGCTATGAAGGTACAACTTGAAGTTGAACCCCGCAAAATGTGCATTCGGGGTTCCCACAGGAAAGCTACTGGGATTCATTGTCAGTCGCCGAGGGATCGAGCTAGATCCGACTAAAGTCAAAGCTATTCAGGAGTTACCACCACCCAAAAGCAAAAAGGATGTGATGAGATTCTTGGGATGACTCTACTACATCAGTCGATTCATAGCACAGTCCACAGTAATATGTGAACCCATCTTCAAGATGCTGAGGAAGGATGCCGAGGTAAATTGGACCGAGGATTGCCAGAAGGCTTTTGACAAGATCAAGGAATACCTGTCCACACCACCAGTTCTGGTCCTTCCTGAACCAGGACGACCTTTGCTACTTTATCTTTCTATGTTAGATGGAGCCTTTGGGTGTGTTTTAGGACAACATGATGAGACAGGAAGAAAGGAGAAAGCCATATATTACCTGAGTAAGAAATTCACACCTTATGAAGCACGGTATTCTCTGCTTGAACGCACTTGCTGTGCTTTGACCTGGATAGCCTAGAAGTTGAGGGATTTCTGTGCCTACAGTACGTACCTCATATCAAGAATTGTTCCTCTGAAGTATATATTTCAGAAGCCCATACCTACGGGGAAGTTGGCTAAATGGCAGATACTACTGAGTGAGTTCGACATCGTCTATGTAACTCAAAGGGCAGTCAAGGGACAGGCATTGGCAGATTACCTCGCTAAAAATTCGGTGGGAGGAGAATACGAACCCTTGAAAACGTATTTTCCTGATGAAGAAGTATCATTCGTAGGAGAAGACATTACCGAAGCATATGACGGTTGGAGGATGTTTTTTGATGGAGCCGCAAATTTCAAAGGAGTAGGCACTGGAGCAGTTTTGGTATCAGAAACAGGTCAAGATTATCCTGTATCTGCTAAACTCAGATTTCCCTGTACCAACAACATGGCGGAATACGAAGCCTGCATACTAGGGCTCAACATGGCAGTCGACATGAACATTCACGAGTTGTTGGTGATCGGTGATTCAGATTTGCTTGTGCACCAGGTACAAGGAGAATGGGCTACCAAGAATTCCAAGATATTGCCATATCTGCACCATGTGCGGGAATTGAAAAGGAGGTTCACGAAGATAGAATTCCGACATGTGCCCAGAATTCAGAATGAGTTCGCCGACGCGTTAGCCACTTTGTCATCAATGATACAGCATCCAGATAAGAACTATATTGATCTCATTCTAGTGAGGATCCATAATCAGCCAGCATATTGTGCTCATGTCGAGGAAGAAGCGGATGGAAAGCCTTGGTTCCATGACATCAAGGAGTACTTATCAAAAGGAGAATACCCGGAGCATGCAAATCACATTCAGAAACGCACACTCCGGAGATTGTCAAATCATTTCTTCCACAGCGGAGGGAACTTGTACAGAAGAACTCCGAATTTGGGTTTGCTGAGGTGTGTCGATGCAAAGGAAGCTTCTAAGCTACTTGAGTATGTGCATGCTGGGACATGTGGCCCGCACATGAATGGTTTCGTTCTAGCCAAGAAAATACTCAGAGCAGGTTACTTTTGGATGACCATGGAGACGGATTGTGTCCAGTATGTCCGCAAATGCTTTCAATGTCAAGTGCATGCTGACATGATAAAGATGCCGCCAAACGAACTCAATGCAACAAGCTCACCTTGGCCATTCGCCGCCTGGGGAATGGATGTTATCGGTCCGATTGAGCCCACTACTTCTAACGGACACCGGTTTATTCTGGTAGCCAATGATTACTTCACAAAAGGGGTAGAAGTTGCATCTTACAAAGCTGTAACCAAGAAAGTCGTCGCAGATTTTGTCAAGGATCGTATTGTCTGCCAATTTGGAGTTCCTGAGTCCATTATTACTGACAATTCCGCCAACCCCAACAGTGATCTGATGAAAGCTATATGTGAAACTTTCAAAATCAAGCACAAGAATTCCACCGCCTACAGACCTCAGATGAATGGAGCCGTAGAAGCCGCCAACAAAAACATTAAGAAGATACTAAGGAAAATGGTAGAGAATCATAAGCAGTGGCATGAGAATTTACCCTTTGCTCTGTTAGGGTACCGCACCACAGTTCGCACGTCAACCGGGGCAACCCCCTACATGCTGGTTTATGGTACCGAGGCTGTCATCCCAGCCGAGGTAGAGCTTCCTTCTTTGAGAGTCATACAGGAAGCTGAACTCAACGATGCGGAATGGACAAGGAGCCGCTATGAACAATTGGCCCTTATCGATGGAAAGAGAATGAACGCAGTATGTCACGGCCAACTTTATCAGAACAGAATGTCCAAAGCTTTAAACAAAAGAGTCAAACCGAGACTGTTCGCACCAGGACAGATGGTATTAAAGTAAATCTTCCCGCATCAAGATGAGGCCAAAGGGAAATTCTCTCCCAACTGGCAAAGTCCGTACATGGTTCACAGGGTCCTGACAGGAGGAGCACTCATACTTGCAGAAATGGACGGAGAAATCTGGCCAAAACCAATCAAATCAGACGCAGTCAAGAGATACTATGCCTAGATTATTTCACATTTCTTTTCTGATGTAATTGAACTAAGCTTGACCTGATTCCCGTTTAAGAGGGGATACGTAGGCAGCCTTATGGGTTCGGTCATATCATAATAAAATTTTTATTTTCCCCAAAATCAGAAACTGGGGCAGAATTTTGAGGAGGGTCCTCAAAATTCCGGAGCAAGTCCAGCCAGCGCCATCACATGCCAGGAAATCAGCAATCAGTCTAGAACTGGGGCAGAATTTTGAGAAGGATTCTCAAAATTCCGAAGAAGATTCAGCAGGGTCAGCCATCCGCAAACAGTCAAAAATCATCTACCAAACTGGGGCAGAATTTTGAGGAGGACCCTCAAAATTCCAACATAAGAGAGCTGCAATGCCTTTGAGATGTGTCACATTTGCTAGTTCATCAAAAATTACTTGATATATCAATACGTTTCCAAAACAATTCTATTTTATCAATGAATGCATATTTTTCGAAAATTCTGTTTTTTCATGACGGTCAGATGCTACCTAGGGGAACTCGAAGGGGGGCTTCCAGAGCAGAGCAGAGCAAGGCCGGCAGACGAAGCAAGAACCAACCTCCCCTCATAAAACTTACGATATTTCTTTGAGTGCAGGCACATTTGACGTAACGGTAGCATTCGCGAAACATGTATACACAAAGCAAATTCACCATCCATCCGGCCATCAGACACTGAATATATCCTAGCTAAGACATACGCTACCCTTATCTGCTATTCTCTCTTCGCATGAGTCTAATCCCTGACTCCATATTTGCATGAATCTAATCTCTGACTCCATATATGCATGAGTCTAATATCTGACTCCACATTTGCATGAGTCTAAGCCCTGACTCCACATTTGCATGAGTCTAAGCCCTGACTCCATATTTGCATGAGTCTAATCTCTGACTCCATATTTGCATGAGTCTGATCTCTGACTCCACATTTGCATGAGTCTAAGCCCTAACTCCACATTTGCATGAGTCTAAGCCCTGACTCCATATTTGCGTGAGTCTAATCTTTGACTCCATATCTGCATGAGTCTAATCTCTGATTTCACATTTGCATAAGTCTAATCTCTGACTCCACATCTGCATGGGTCTAAGCTCTGACTCCATATTTGTATAAGGCTAAGCACTGCCTTCTCCTTGCATGAGTCTAATCCTTGACTCCATATTTGCATGAGGCTGATCCTTGACTCCATACCTGCATGAGTCTAAGCCCTGACTCCCCGTTTGCATAAGGCTAATCCCTGCCTCCCCACTTGCACGAGACTAAGCATTGTCCCTCTTTGCACCAATATTGCTCTATTTTCTACTACTATCTACCTGCTTTTCAATCGGGCTAAGCTCTGCCCTCTATTTCACAAGACTAAACCTTGTCTTGTTAACATCATACTCTTGCATATCATGGGCTGAAATATTTCCAATTTATCCAAAGGCGTCATAGTCCAAAGGCACCATCCTCATAGCCGGAAGACACCATGCCATGGCCTGAGGATCCCCCAAATTCGCATATCATTCATTCAAAGGCGTCATGGTTTGGAGGCACCATTTTCATGGCCCGAGAACATCATTTCATGGCCTGTGAATCCCTCATTAAACAATTCATGGCCCAGGACGTCATGGTCCAAGGACGTCATCTTTAACCGTCCGAAGACAACCTTCATGGTCCCAAGGGAATCTGCATCATGTT
>NW_017682795.1:3148-9300 GCF_001879085.1 Nicotiana attenuata | reverse complement strand
TTCGGCTTCTCTTCAGTAACGGCTTCTTTATCGGTGCCGAATTGCTTTAGCTGCTTAACCTTCTCAATCTTCAGGGGCAAAGCACCTCCCTGATCTAGTCAACCCATGAGTTTCACACACTTCTTCTTTAATTTCCTTGGTACATCACAGTCACTCTGTCATAATTCCACGGGACAGCTTTCTCACTAACCACGGGCATTTGGGTCACCGGTTTGATGATGACTGGCTCAGTTCGAACGCCTTTTACAACCAACACAGGCTCGACAGCTGCTCCTGGTATTGTCACCTTAACAGGCCCTGATTTTATTACCCTCACTGGTTCATTGACTGTCTGGCCCACTGCAACCAATTCCTCCTTTGCTTTACTTTCGCTTGCTTTAATCATCATCACAGTCTGCGACGGCTTCTTGTATTCTCCCTTCTGCACTATCTCGATTATGTGAGTTTCGTGATGAATTGGTAGTGGATTCTGCGTGATATTGGGAGTCTCCGGAGCCTGCACCTCAATTTTGCGTGTATCAATCAATTCCTGAATGGCAGTTTTCAGATGCCAACATTTCTCTGTATCATGTCCAGGTGCTCCTGAGCAGTACTCACAATTCACTGAATGGTCCAGGTTCCTTGGTGGAGGGTTTGGTAATTTAGGTTCGATCGGGTTCAACATACCCAACTGCCTCAATCTGTGGTATAGGCNATGGAGGATCCTCAGTGAACATTTTGCCAATCCACACTGTGAAAGAACTTGGATTCCCATGAACGAACTCTCAAAAAAGTCGTGTGATGATCCAAGGATTCAACCAAGGGGGGCAAAGAGCCATAGGCGCGATCAGGCTGGGAATCACTATTGAAGATATGCAATCAAGTGCATGGCTGCATGTGATCGACGCGAAGACTTCATACAATGTTTTGCTTGGGAGGCCTTGGATACATGAGAATAAAGTAGTTCCATCTACCTACCATCAATGTTTAAAATACTACGAGGGTGAAGTCGAGAAGACGGTAGTTGCTGATGATGAGCCATTCACCGAGGCTGAGTCACACTTCGCCGATGCAAAGTTCTACTTGAAGAACCGCATTGTGAAGGAGCTGAAAGCTGATGATGGCATGAAAAGCAAGAATAAAGAGCCCTCAACTAAAGGAGAAGAGGTGACTACTGGTGAAGCCAAAGCTGTTAGTAAGGAAGTACAACCCAACACGAATAAATCTTATAGAGGGAATATTACGTCTTATGGCAAGAAAGTAAGTCCGGCGCTCCAATATGTCCCTAAAAGGAAGAAAGGTGAAGGTATCGCCAAGCTAACATGCTAAAGGAGTTAACTCTTCCGGTCAAACGAATTGAGGCAGTAAAGTCGTCCTCAATGCCGCTTGCAGGGTTTGTAGCCCAAAATCGTTTGCAAAATGTGGCACTCCCTACAAAGCGAACAGATGAAGGTTTTGATCCTAACGCTTACAAGCTATTTGCAAAAGCTGGATACAATCCCAATGAGCCGTCAAAGTTAGGGAAGCTCCCATCAGAAGCTGCAACGAGGCAACCACGTGAAGGTTTGGGATACAAACAACCGTCACCAGTGCGCATCTCAATAAGAAGGGCGAGCAGCAATTATATCACTGTAGAAGATGAATCAACCGCTTCTAACAAGCCTTCTGTCTTTGATCGACTTGGAAAATCACCTGTGAGGACCTCCGTGTTTGAAAGATTGGGTCCACTAAAGAAGGGGAACAAGTTTCGGAGAAATTTTCAAAGCATAAGAACACCCGCTTCACCCAAAATCCATGAGATCTCTAAGGATTTCCAAAGTTTGGTTCCTTCTAGAATGAGGCGACAAACAAAACTTGTGGTTTCATGTAAAGAAGTACTGAAAGTGAAGCCATATACTGTGGTCTATACTAAGGAACGTGATGAAGATGAAGAAAGTGTGGGTTCTTCGTATCATGTTACTGTACAAGTCGAGAATGGCATTCCATCTTCAATGGAAGATAATGCGGAATTGGAGGATGTTTCGCCGTGTTATCACATATCCTTCAATAATGGGGACCCTCAAGAAAATGAAGATGCGAAAGATGCTCCACCTGAACTTGAAGAAGGAGTGAAGACGATAGTTGATGCCTTAAAAGAAGTTAACCTTGGCACCGATGAAGAACCAAGACCTACCTACCTAAGTGCTTTACTAGAAGCTGATGAAGAGAGCATTTATATTGAGTTACTCAAAGAGTTCAGGGATGTCTTTGCTTGGAGTTACAAAGAGATGTCTGGCTTGGACCCGAAAGTAGCAGTCCATCACCTTGCAGTCAAAAGTGGTGCTCGCCCTGTTAAACAAGCTCAAAGGCGTTTTAGGCCAGACTTGGTTCCCTTGATTGAAACAGAAGTTAACAAACTCATCGAAGATGGCTTTATTCGTGAAGTTAAATACCCAACATGGGTTTCAAGTATTGTCCCTGTAAGGAAGAAAACTGCAAGGAAAGCTAGCATACCTTAGAAGATTCATATCAAACCTGGCTGGGAGGTGCCAACCATTTAGTCGCCTCATGAAGAAAGGCGTTCCTTTCAAGTGGGACCAAGCTTGTAGCAATGCCTTCGAAAGCATTAAATCCTACTTGATGAAGCCTCCAGTTTTAGCAGCCCCTATACCTGGAAAGCCATTGATACTATACATTGCGGCACAAGAAAGGTCTGTTGGAGCACTGTTGGCCCAAGAAAATAGTGAAGGGAAAGAAAACTCTCTTTACTACTTGAGCAGGATGATGACACCAAACGAGCTGAATTATTCGCCAATTGAAAAGTTGTGTTTGGCGCTAGTCTTCTCAATTCAAAAGTTGAAGCACTACTTTCAAGCTCATGTTGTCTGTCTTGTTTCTAAAGCAAATCCCATCAAGTTCGTGATGTCAAAACCTGTTCTTAGTGATCGACTAGCGAGATGGTACCTCCAATTTCAACAATTCGAGATTTTGTACATCCCTCAAAAGGCTGTAAAGGGACAAGCATTGGCAGACTTCTTGGCGGATCATCTGATACCTGATGACTGGGAGCTAACTGATGAACTACCTGATGAGGACACAATGGTCGTTGAAATTCAACCTCCATAGAAGATGTACTTTGATGGTGCCGCGCGTCGTGGGGGAGCCGGGGCTGGCGTAGTATTTGTCACTCCCCAAGGTGAAGTCTTGTCTTACTCCTTCACCTTGACACAACTCTGTTCCAACAATGTTGCTGAGTATCAAGCATTAATACTTGGGCTTGAAATGGCCGTTGATATGAAGCTATTGCAATTGCAAGTCTTTGGTGACTCCCAGTTAGTGGTCAATCAGCTTTTGGGTAGTTACGAGGTCAAAAAGCCTGAACTACGCCCATATCATGATTACGCTAAAAAGTTGATGGGGTGGCTTGGTGATGTGACTATTCAGCATGTACCAAGGAAAGAAAATAAGAAGGCTGATGTTTTAGCTGCTCTAGCTTCATCATAGCCCTGCCTGACCAAGCGCAAGTTACCGTCTCCCAAAAATGGGTAGTACCGCCGCCAAATGAGGCTGAAGGTGAAGAAAACGAACTCAAGCATCTTGTTGCTGTTTCTAAAGTTGAGAAAGAAGAATGGCGACAACCCATTATCGACTACTTATGCTATGGGATACTTCCAGAAAATCCGAGGAGAAGGACTGAAATCTGTCGTCGTGCACCTCGCTTCCTTTACTACAAGGATACTCTATATAGAAGGTCGTTCGAGGGAGTACTCTTGCGATGCCTAGGAGAAGAAAAAGCTCTCCAAGCTTTGCAAGAGGCACATTCTGGGGTATGTGGGTCACACCAGTCTGGACCAAAGCTCCACTTCCATATAAAAAGGATGGGATATTATTGGCCAACGATGGTAAAAGATTGCTTGGACTACGCCCGAAGATGCAAGGCTTGTCAATTCCATGCGAATTTTATTCATCAACCTCCTGAAGTGTTGCACCCGACTGTTGTATCCTGGCCATTTAATGCTTGGGGATTGGATGTTGTTGGACCGCTGCCAAAGTCCTCTGGTGGGCACCTATACATCTTGGCTGCAACTGACTACTTCTCAAAATGGGCTGAAGTTGTTGCTCTTAAGGAAGTACCGGGAACCAAAAGGCCGTCCGGCTTAGTAACTTGTCCGGCCTCTTTCTTATTTCAGGGTATTGACACTAACAAAATAGGGAGAAGAGAAGGGTTTCGCCACAGTTTATATACAATCCAGATAATATCAAAGCGGTAAAAAAGCAACATTTGGCACATTTAGCATGAAACATGTAGGAAAATCAGATAAAGCCAAATACAACAATATATCTAAGCTCGAATTCTGAACCCTGAACCAAAGTTCTGGGTTCGGGTCCCCAGCAGAGTCGCCAGAGCTGTCACACCTCCTTTTAATTACTACACCCGCGAGGATATAATAAAGGGAGTTATTTCCAACTTGAAGTGACAATCGGGACGGGATTCATTATTGATATTCAGAGTCGCCACTTGGGAAATTAACGGTGTCCCAAGTCACCTATCGAATCCCGAGTCGAGGAAATGACTCTGTTAATAGTCAGCGAACCATAAATCCGAGTAAGGAATTCTGTTAACCCGGGAGAAGGTGTTAGGCATTCCCGGGTTCCGCGGTTCTAGCACGCTCAACTATTGTATTTGATTTTGTCTGATTTCGAAATATGTTCTAGCTTATGTGCTTTTATTAATAAACCGCTTTCATTTTATTTATTCGATTTTTAAACGAATTGCAACGTCGTGGAAATGCGCCTCAAACCACGTTGCACCAGTGCACCCGTGATTGTTAACACATTTCGACTTCGTTGAGATTTGATTTGGGTCACATAAATGTGCACCCGTGTTTAGGAAGGTGATTTTATTTAAAATGCGCGCCTAAAGTAGCTACGCGTTTATTAAATGTGTGGGGAGCCATGAAATTCGCTAAATGGCACATCCCGAAGTCTAAATATTTTGATATAAGCAATTAATGAGGGCCCCGCCATTTGTGTGTTTTATTCGGCGAGGCTCGTCTCGTCTATCATTTATTTTAAAGGGAATCCTAAAGTGGCTATAACCTTTCTATGTTGGTCAGCAAATTTTGGATAAAACTGGGCTTTAGTTTTGGCCCAATGCCATTTTAATGCCACTTGATAACGGGAAAGGCTGACTGGACAAAGGCTTTATCCAATGAAAACAGACCCAGATGGCCCGTCCAGTTCAGCTTATCGAGCAAATGCATCAGCGAATCAGGCTACTATTTTTGCTGGTTTTGTACTTACTTCAATTAACTCATTATTTATATCATGCATGTTTTATGGTGACTATTTAAGCTAATGTCTGTTAGCAACTATTAGTACTGGAACTTAAGCGAGTTCACACGGCAAAATACTAACGAACCTCTTTCAAGTTGTTCAATTGTATCTACTACTGGCTGCAACTAATTTCAGAAATGTATACAGGATAACTAGACTAAGGTGATTACTAATAATACGGAGATATCAAACTTAAGAGGATCAAGTCCAAAAGTTCATACAAATAACTGCTATACTCAGAATCAAATTTCACTGCACAGTCCATATGAATAGTCCAGTTATACAGTCCAGTTAACAGTCCAGCATTTACACACATGTTACAAAATTGATTCGACACTATGCTGATTAAATCTAACACCTATTTAACTATCAATACATCACAGTCCAAACAGCACACTTCAAAACCAAACAGATGAACATTTGTATTCCATTTCAAGCTTAATGTTACAGCAGGGCAGATTCGAATGTGTACCTGGTAATTGCAAATAAGAAAAGGGAAAGATTAGCAGCAGTAACAACTTCAGCAGCAGCTCAGAAAACCAGTTTAAAATCTCAACGACAGTCCAGCACAGACCCAACAACTCAGAATAAATTAGAGAGCCAATAGAGTTCACAGATTAACCCAAACAGCACCAATCAGCTAAAAATGAACCCAGGACTGCCATCCCCAGTGAACAAACAACAAATCAACCTGGACTAAGTAAATCTCATGCACACATGATTCGAAAAGCTTGCGAATATCCAAAGTGAGCATACACAGATGGGTTCAGGTTACTTCTTATCCTTAACGAGCTAGGAAATGGGATTAATGACTGAAATTTGAGAATGAGGTTAGGAGAGATTAATGGAATAGTAAT
>NW_017682795.1:0-3132 GCF_001879085.1 Nicotiana attenuata | reverse complement strand
ACGGCCCTGACTATTTTCAAGGAATCTAAAAACTTGTGTACAGCTACGACTCTGGGAGCAACCAAGTACTTGTGCCTCAACGGAACCTCATCCTTTCCAATGTAGCCAGCTATTTCCTCCAATGTCGGGGTAAGCTCAAAATCCAAAAAATGGAACACATTATGTGCTGGGTCCCAACATGTAACCAGTGCTCTAATAATATCTCCCCGAGGCGCAATATCAAGCAAACCGGTAAGCCCTTTCAAATGTTTCTTGACCGCATCTTGCCCTTCTTTGCCCAAATCATTCCACCATAAACGTAACTCCAAAGAGATTTTATGCATGATTGAAAAGGGTTCATTTTGAGTCGTGCTCATCCTGCACATTTATTAAGGTGATTTAATAACTTATTTGACCTAAAAAGAAAAACAAATAACACTATTTTTGTTCAAATTTCCAATTAACAAACGGCCGGTTTTGCAGTTACGGCCTTTCAGCACTTCAAGGAGAAGATTTTAAGGTTGTACCCGTTGATCGTTGGGAACTGACTCAAGATGGCCATTTTTGCACAAACAGCCTTCCGGCGCCCGTTTGGGGACATTCTGCTATTTTTGATAAAACGGCGATTTCTGATTTATTTATGACAAAATAAAAATTGACGTTGTTTGGCTATTTTTGAAAAGGGGTGGCTGGACCCGATGAGGGTTGCCTACGTATCTCACATTCGGTGAGAATCAAACCTCCGTAGTTCGGGCAGATAAATCTAACTATTTTTGAAAACAAGACCTTTTTTTTTTGTTTTTTTTTTATTGGCAAATTCACTATTTCTGAAAGCAGGATTCTTTTTTTTATATTGCCTTTTTCAGCGGCAAATAAAATAAACTAATTTGAAAATAAAACTCTTTTTGTTTTTCTTTTCCATTGGCAAACTAAAAAGAACCTTTCTTCTGTTTTGTTTTCATTTTCTCAAAAATTTGGCAGCATTTCGGCACCACTTGGACATTGGTTTTTCTAATATAGGACATTAACTCTCTACACTGCTATTTTCTCTTTTCCCCTTTTGTTTTTCAATTTTTCCGATATTCAAAGCCGGTCAGCATGCGAGTCCAAGACAGATAAATGCACAAGTAGGATGCATCAGGATGGTCCATTATTCCGGGTACACCTGTCCTAGACGGACCCAACCTCTGTGTTGAGTCCCCTAAGTCACAAATGCACGTGATGCAAATAAACGTTCCTACTAGGGATCCGACATGAAGTCAAGTTCATCTAGGTTCGGAACCTGGGTATGTGTTCTAGACTGTGTACCCGAGCGGACAACTCGAGTCGAGGAGGGGGCTACGTACCGGGAACCAAAAGGCCATCCGGCTTAGTAACTTGTCCGGCCTCTTTCTTATTTCAGGGTATTGACACTAACAGAATAGGGAGTCTCAACCAGTAAGCACATCCCCGGAGGTGAGAAGAGAAGGGTTTCGCCACAGTTTATATACAATCCAGATAATATCAAAGCGGTAAAAAAGCAACATTTGGCACATTTAGCATGAAATATGTAGGAAAATCAGATAAAGCCAAATACAACAATATATCTAAGCTCGAATTCTGAACCCTGAACCAAAGTTCTGGGTTCGGGTCCCCAGCAGAGTCGCCAGAGCTGTCACACCTCCTTATTATTACTGCACCCGCAAGGATACAATAAAGGGAGTTATTTCCAACTTGAAGTGACAATCGGGACGGGATTCATTATTAATACTCAGAGTCGCCACTTAGGAAATTAATGGTGTCCCAAGTCACCGGTTAAATCCCGACCCGAGGAGATTATGACTCTGTTATCAGTCCGTGAACCAAAAATCCGAGTAAGGAATTCTATTAACCCGGGAGAAGGTGTTAGGCATTCCCGGATTCCGTGGTTCTAGCACGGTCGCTCAACTATTGTATTTGATCTTATCTGATTTCGAAATGTGCTTTTATTTAACAAACCGCTTTCATTTTTTATTTATTCGATTTTTAAACGAATTGCAACGTCGTGGAAATGCGCCTCAAACCACGTCGCACCAGTGCACCCGTGATTGTTAACACATTTCGACTTCTTTGAGATTTGGATTTGGGTCACATAAATGTGCACCCGTATGTAGGAAGGTAAATTTATTAAAATACGTGCCTAAAGCAACTACGCGTTTATTAACTGTGTGGGGAGCCATGAAATTCGCTAAATGGCACATCCCGAGGTCTAAATATTTTGATATAAGCAATTAATGAGGGTCCTGCAATTTGTGTGTTTATTTGGCGGGACTCGTCTCGTCTATTGTTTATTTTAAAGGGCAAATCCTAAGGCAGTCTATGATTTTCTATATTTAATCGTCTTTAACTATTTGTTACTGGACCTAATAGTGACTTTATACTGTGTTGCAGCCTCTGGGCTCCAGGACGAGCCCAACAAAAGAAAAGGTTAAAATTATGTGCACACCATAAACTGATCAAGCAGATCTAGGCCCAGGCCCAAACGTACACAAGCATCTAATCGAGCCTGGGCCGTTCATTGAGGCCCTGAGACTTATTCTTTTTGGTAATAAAATACGGAGCCCAAACTGTTAAGCCAGGCCAGATTCCAATTCAGATTCCAATATGCAGTCTGATTGTTACGAACTAAAAATCGAAACAGTCTAGAACTTATTCAAGTTGTCCTATTGATATCAACCTAATACTGCCCAGTTTTAAATACAGAAATTGAACATTGGATGCAATCTATACTACATATAGGATTAAGCATTGGATGCAATCTTCCCAGAAATTAATTACATAATCAGAATTAAAATCCATTGCACAGTTCATATGAATAGTCCAGTTATACAGTCCAGTATTTACACACATATTACAAAATTGATTCGACACTATGCTGATTGAATCTAACACCTATTTAACTATCAATACATCACAGTCCAAACAGCACACTTCAAAACCAAACAGATGAACATTATTATTCCATTTCAAGCTTAATGTTACAGCAGGGCAGATTCGAATGTGTACCTGGTAATTGCAAATAAGAAAAGGGAGAGATTAGCAGCAGTAACAACTTCAGCAGCAGCTCAGAAACCAGTTAAAATCTCAACAACAGTCCAGCCAGACCAACAACTCAGAATAAAAAGAGAGCCAATA
>NW_017682794.1:8580-9300 GCF_001879085.1 Nicotiana attenuata | reverse complement strand
CAAGTACCCCTCCGCTCTGGATGGCCTGAGTGGTTGCCTTGATTGCTGAATAGCTCATGATTTTGTCGGATTTGAGCCTTTCTTCAACCATACTTCCCATTTTCACTACCTCGTTAAAAGATTTTCCCACTGCTGACACCAGGTGACCATAATAAGTAGGCTCCAAAGCCTGCAGAAAATAATCGACCATTCGCCTTCCTTCATTGGAGGATCGACCCTTGCAGCCTGCTCTCTCCACCGGAAACCGTACTCCCTGAAGCTTTCCCCGGGCTTCTTCTCAATTTTAGTCAGTGACAGACGATCCGGGACAATTTCGAGATTATACTGAAAGTGGCACGCAAATGCTTGGGCCAAATCATCCCACGTGTACCATCGGGCATGATCCTGTCGTGTGTACCATTCCAAGGCCGTACCGCTGAGACTTTGACTAAAGTATGCCATCAATAACTCATCCTTTCCCCCAGCTCCTCTCATTTTACTGCAAAATCCCCTTAGATGAGCTACCGGATTGCCGTGTCCATCGTACAAATCAAATTTGGGTAGCTTGAAACCTGCTGGCAACTGTACATCGGGAAGTAAGCACAAATCTTTATAGGCCACACTGACTTGGCCACCCAACCCTTTCATGTTCCTGAAGGACTGCTCCAGGCTTTTTACTTTTCGAATCATCTCTTCCTGCTCCGGGTTTTTAAGCGGCTTTTCAGTTTCCACCGGGAACTC
>NW_017682794.1:2442-5955 GCF_001879085.1 Nicotiana attenuata | reverse complement strand
GATTCACAATCCTTATTCGACTTGTAGTGCCCGAAGGGTTTTCACCATCAAGCCTCTCTCATTTTGATTTTTCTCTCAACTCACCGTCGCCTTATGGTACCCGTGAAGGTTTTCACCAATAAGACTCTCTCATTTTGATCACCTCTGCTCATCAATAAGCTGATTTTTCTCTCAGCTTTTATCACCTTGGGGGTATCCGTGAGGGTTCTCATCAACAAGACTTTCTCATTCTTCATTTCCTTCGTTTGGACCGGAGTGTTGCCCCTGATATGATTCACCTCTGCTCACTTGACTCAGCATTTCTTGAAGACTGATCGGAAGGTCTTTCTTTGGACCGATGTGGGTTTTTGGATAGGGTTAGAAAGGAAGGGTATCAAAGGCTCAAAACAATTCAATCATGGGTTCAAAGTTACAACTTTCGGAATCAGATTCCTCACAGCAACCACAACTTCTGCCCCAGTTTCTTTCTTGGGGGACTTTGGATTTTTGTTTTGGTGTGACTGAACCTCAGAGAGAGGCTGCCTACGTACCCTTTCGGGATCAAGTCAAACGTAGTTCAGGCGACTACTTTGATTGTTGCGATCTTTCTTCCGCTTTTCTTTTCCTTTCTTTTCATTCTTTTCTTTTCCTTCTCTTCTCTTTTCTCTTTTTACTTTTTTTTTTCTTTTCTCTTCTTTTCTTTTCTTTCCCTTTTTTTTCTCTTTTTGCTTTTCTTTTCTTTTCTCTTCTTTTGTTTTCTTTCTTTTCTTTTTTTTTTTCTTCTTTTTCTTTTTCACTGTTTTTCTCTTGTTTCTCCATTTACTTCCCCATTCGAACTTGCGAGTCTGATTAATGATTCCGAAAGAGGGGTATGCAAGAAAATAATCGAGGCTCAAAGGGGTAACAAAGGACAAAGTGTTTGGATAGCGGAATAAAAATGCCTTCGTCATTCCAATCTTCAAAACATACCAAGCACAAACTGCGCAGTTAAACAAGCTGAGAAAAACACACAACATCTTTTGATTGCACCAGAATTACTAACCATATTCACATATTTGCCTTCTGTATTTGTCAATTACCTAGCACCATTGGACAACAATCTTGGTACCACGAACGATCCCTGTAGACCTGGGGCACTCTTGCCTTGGCTTCAAACCGATGCGGCATGATATATTTCAACAGTATTTATGTTCTATCTGCCCCCAGTTTCACTTGATTTGGGCTTGAAGTGATCTCAAAATGCCTCTCGAATGTCCTTACGTCTTCAACATTGTTTCCTTGCTTCATTACCAAACTGACTATTAAAACAGGTTGAGAATTATGCGTGCATGTCGTGTCACTAGAATCAGCATGAAAGAATTGTAACAGGAGAAGGGAACGAAATAAAATGACTAGAAATGGCAGGAAACAGAGAATTGCATTAGACTGACGGTGAAAGGGTTTACACAACAAAACAAACAAACTAGACTAGAGTTCCAAACTTTGAATAAACCTAGACAGCACTACACAAGCTACTACGACTAGACAAACAAAGCAAAGTGAGAGGATAGAAGGGTTTGGATCACAAGACAATATCCGGATTACAACCCTGAAAATAACCCGGACAACAGAAATGACAACAAAATAAACCACCAAAACTCCACTCTAGCTAACTAGGAGATGGAGCGTCTTTCCAATCACCGAACTCGACATCTTAGCCACTGGATTGCCTATCAAAGTTGCTGGGACCTTCACCAATTTCAATATCATTGAATTCATTCAACGAGTTTCCGAGAGGATTCTCATACTCCCTGTCGCCATGGATCTTCCCCACAAAATGTGCACCATCATGTGCAGGTAAAGGATTCTGTGCAATATTCTGGGGGCCACTGCCCTGGACCGCAATTATCCCTTCCTGAATCATTCTTTCTATCTCTCTTTTCAAATCTTGGCAACCTTCGACATCGTGCCCCTGGGCATTGGAATGGTATTCACACCTCTTAGAAGGATCAAAGCTTCTTGCACGCTTGTCCACATGATTCGGAGGAACCGGTGTAATCTAGTTATAATGCTTTAGTTTCTCAAACAAGTCAGCATAGGACTCATCGATGGGGGTGAAAGTTTCGTGCTTCTGTGCCCTTTCTTGCCTGAAATTTTGATTAGCCCGCAAACTTGCTCCAGGGGGAGTCGTGTAAGCTCTTGGAGATGGGTATGTGTTTTGAGTTGGGTAGGCATTTTGTGGAGTGGGTGCGTGCCATTGCGCCTGGGTAGGATGTTGGGGATATGTATGGGCATGGTGGACAGAGAAGTGGGAACTACGTGGTGGGTAATAATGCTGTGGGGTGTGGGGACGGGGACGAGGTTGATGGTAATATGGGAATGGCCCCCCTGACCAAGTTCTCGAGTCAACTACCGCCATATCTTCTTTCTTTTTCTTTCCAAGTACCCCTCCGCTCTGGATGGCCTGAGTGGTTGCCTTGATTGCTGAATAGCTCATGATTTTGTCGGATTTGAGCCTTTCTTCAACCATACTTCCCATTTTCACTACCTCGTTAAAAGATTTTCCCACTGCTGACACCAGGTGACCATAATAAGTAGGCTCCAGAGCTTGCAGAAAATAATCGACCATTTCGCCTTCCTTCATTGGAGGATCGACCCTTGCAGCCTGCTCTCTCCACCGGAAATCGTACTCCCTGAAGCTTTCCCCGGGCTTCTTCTCAATTTTAGTCAGTGACAGACGATCCGGGACAATTTCGAGATTATACTGAAAGTGGCACGCAAATGCTTGGGCCAAATCATCCCACGTGTACCATCGGGCATGATCCTGTCGTGTGTACCATTCCAAGGCCGTACCACTGAGACTTTGACTAAAGTATGCCATCAATAACTCATCCTTTCCCCCAGCTCCTCTCATTTTACTGCAAAATCCCCTTAGATAAGCTATCGGATCGCCGTGTCCATCGTACAAATCAAACTTGGGTAGCTTGAACCCTGCTGGCAACTGTACATCGGGAAACAAGCACAAATCTTTATAGGCCACACTGACTTGGCCACCCAACCCTTTCATGTTCCTGAAGGACTGCTCCAGGCTTTTTACTTTTCAAATCATCTCTTCCTGCTCCGGGTTTTTAAGCGGCTTTTCAGTTTCCACCGGGAACTCGAAGTGAGGGGTGTAAGAATATGGCTCAGGAACTTTAAAGGTAGGCTCAGGAGGATAGTACTGACTGCCGTGAGCTTGAAACAGGGGCTCACTGGAAGATCCTTGCAGTGTGGCAGGTGGAGGTGCCACAAAGACGGGGGTGATTGATGGGGGAGGGTTTTGTTTGGGCGGTGGATCTTGGGGAAGATAGGAGGTGGTGCCACAACTCTGCTGGTACAAAGGGAAAGGTGAAGATGAACTTGTAGGAGGAAGCTCTTGAGACTGAGCCAAAGGTGGGATATATGCTGGATTGGCGGGATAAACTGGCGCCGGCTGACCCTTAGCCCAAGCCTGATGTATCTCTGCATCTGGTGCCTCAACTTGTACATCTCTTCCTTCATCGCTTTGATATCTAC
>NW_017682794.1:0-1353 GCF_001879085.1 Nicotiana attenuata | reverse complement strand
TTCCGGCGCCCTTTTTGGGACATTCGGCTTATTTTAAACAAAAATGGCGGCACCCGACTTATTCAAGACGAAATTTAAAATTTGACATTTTTTGGCTATTTTTGCAAAAGGGGGGTTGGACCCGATGAGGGTTGCCTACGTATCTCACATCCGGTGAGAATCAAACCTGCGTAGTTCGATCAAATAAACCTAACTATTTTTTGAAAACAAGACTCTTTTGTATGTTTTGTTGGCACTTTTTCTGAAAGCAAAATTCTTCTTTTTTTTTATATTTCTTTTTCAGTGGCAAATAAACAAACTAATTTGAAAATAAAAACTCTTTTTTGGTTTTTCTTTTCCATTGGCAAACAAAACAAACTAACAAAGAACTTTTCTTCTTTTTCTTTCATTTTTCAAAAATCCGACAGCATTTCGGCACTACTTGGACATTGGTTTTTCTAATATAGGTAATTAACTCTCTACACTGCTATCTTCTCTTTTTCTCTTTTCCGTTTTCAATTTTTCCCAGATTGCAAAGCCAGTCAGCATGCGAGTCCAAAACAAATAAATGCACAAATAGGATGCATCAGGATGGTCCATTATTCCGGGTACACCTGCCCTAGACGGACCCAACCCTGTGTTGAGTCCCCTAAGGCAAAATGCACGTGATGCAAATAAGCGTTCCTACTAGGGATCCGGCATGAAGTCAAGTTATTCTAGGTTCAAAACCTGGGTATGTGTTCTAGACTGTGTACCCGAGCGGACAACTCGAGTCGAGGAGGGGGCTACGTACCGGGGACCCGCGGGATCGTCCGGCTTAGTAACTTGTCCGGCCTCTTTCTTATTTCAAGGTATGACACTAACAGAATAGGGAGTCTCAACCAATAAGCACATCCCCGGAGGTGAGAAGAGAAGGGTTTCGGCACAGTTTATATACAGTTCAGATAATATCAAAGCGGTAAAGCATTTAGCACATTTAGCATGAAACATGTAGGAAAATCAGATAAAGCCAAACATAACAATTATTCTAAGCTCGAATTCTTAAACCCTGAACCGAAGTTTTGGGTTTGTGTCCCCAGCAGAGTCGCCAGAGCTGTCACACCTCCTTTTTCACTACACCCCCGTGAAGGGGTATATAAAGGGAGTTATTTCCAACTTGAAGTGACAATCGAAACGGGATTATTTATTAAGAGATTCAGAGTCGCCACCTGGGAGATTTATGGTGTCCCAAGTCACCGGTTTAAAATCCCGAATGGAGGAAAAGAATGACTCTGTTTAACAGTCCGCGAACCAGAAATCCGAGTAAGGAATTCTGTTAACCCGGGAGAAGGTGTTAGGCATTCCCGAGTTCCGTGGTTCTAGCACGGTTGCTCA
>NW_017682793.1:6715-9308 GCF_001879085.1 Nicotiana attenuata | reverse complement strand
AACGAAAAGTACTCAAGTCTGGAAATGTAGTATATAAAGTAAAACTGAAATAGGAAGAGTAGTCAGGTCCTGCGAACGTCAAGCAGCTACCTCAACAACTCTGATAAGCTCTGGGAAACAAAGACTGCTCAGCTAAGCCTCCGGTGTACCTGAATCTGCACACAAGGTGCAGGGAGTAGGGGTGAGTACTACCGACTCAGTGAGTAATAAGCATATAAAATGTCTGAAGATAAGAAATCCACGAAATGCCACAAAGCAAAGCTAAAACTAACAGTCCCACATCTAACTATGAACTAACAGCAAAACAACTTCAAATATATCAGTCAAGTATAATGTAAAGATGCAATGCAATGCACATGACCGCAACGGCGCGTAGCCCGATCCATTTAACGTCGACGACGCTCACTGGGGGTGTGTACAGACTCCGGAGGGGCTCCTTCAGCCCAAGCGTAATATAATCATGCGATTCGCTGCGGCGTGCAGCCCGATCCATACTCAGTCCACAATATGCATATGAGTCACGTAACAGATTCAATTAATTTCCCAATTTCCAATTTATTAAGGAGAATATACTTTAGATCGTTTCATAACAGTGATTAAACACAGGACTGAGATCAATGATTATACAAAGCATGCTAGCACAAGGACAATCATCCTCTAAGGATGCTACAGATCGGCACAAGGCCCCAAACACGGCAATAAGCCCAGATATATTCAATACAGGGTGCGTATCAGTCGCCAATATAGAAATATTCTTGTTCGGGATGGACTAAGTCTCAATCCCCAGTCATAGCCAATCCCGCACCTGCCATGGGGTGCGAGTCACGCCCTACAATAGCGTCACAATGTGATAAGCCGAGGTTTCAAACCCTCAGGCCATCATATACACCAACTACTCACCTCTAACCGGCCGTAGAATGGTCCGCAATGCCTTTTCCTTTCGTATCGACCTCCTCGCGCGTCGAATCTAGTCAAAATCACAACGAATACATAAATATGGGTTAAAGAAACATCACCCAATCAAAAATACTCGAAAAGTACTAAAATTCACGAAGTTGGTAAAACCCGAGCCCCGGGCCCACTTCTCAAAAAATTCCGAAAACCACACCAACAGATTCCTCGTCTCGCCACGAGTCCGTGCATATAAAGTTTACCAAAATCGGAGCTCGTTTGACCCTCCAAATTCCATTTTTACATTACAGCTTTCCAAGCCCTAGCTTGACCCGTTTTTATGAATTTTCTATAGTTTACATGTAATTTCTACCATAAATTCGAATATTTAGGCCAAGGAACTTACCTCCAAGTGATTCTCATTCAAAACCCTCGAATTTCCTTGTTCAAAGCTCTTAAGAACGTCAACAATGGAGGAAAAATATGAAAGGGTCGCGGATGAAATATTATTTTAAAACCCTTCTGTCGCCCAGCGATTTTCGCTTCTGCGGTCCCGCTTTCGCTTATGCGGGACCGCTTCTGCGGCCACATTTCCGCTTAAGCAGTTTTCACTTAGAAGCCCGGACTTCGCTTATGCGACGCGAAGTCCGCTTCTGCGGTTCCTCCAAAGACCGCTTCTGCGGCACCTTGTCCGCTTATGCGGACCCGCTGGTGCGAGCTACCTTCCGCATCTGCGGAATTTTCCCTAGCCGGCCACAACCGCTTCTTCCACCACGTACCCGCTTCTGCGGTCTATTTCCGTAGAAGCGAAAACACCAGATGACAGAAAATCCGACCTGCAATTACACCTCAAAACTCTCGTTTAACCACCCGAATTCACCCCGAGGCCCTCGGGACCTCAACCAAATGCACATATATGTTCTATTACTTCATTCAAACTTGCTCGTAACATAAAAACACTATCATAAACACCAAAATCATCGAATTACTACGGATTCAAGCCTAAGTTAAACTAAAACTTCCGAAACTTGCATTTGATCTAAAACCCGACCTAAACACCTCCGAATGATCTGAAACTTTGCACGCATATCCAAAATCACCTAACGGAGCTACTGCAACTCTCGGAATTCCACTCCGACCCTCGGATCAAAATCCTACCTACCATCCGGAATTCGCCAAAATCCAACCTTAGCCAATTCAAGCCTAATTCTACACCGGACCTCCAAATTCAATTCCGATCGCGCTCCTAAGTCACAAATCATCCCCCGAAACTAGTCGAATCATCGGAAATCCATTCCGAGCCTTCTAACTCATAAGTCAACATTCGGTTGACTTTTCTAAACTAACCTTCTCATAAAGAGACTTATTGTCTCATTTCTAACCGAACTCTATCCGAATTACTTCAAATTCTCCAAACACATATAATGAAACATATAGAAGCATAAAACGGGGAAAACGGGGCAGTAACTCCCGTAACGACGGGTCGGGTCGTTACATCCTCCCCAACTTAAACAAACGCTCATCCTCGAGCGTACCCAGAGTTGTTCTAGAAGCCAACCAACAGCTGAACGATCTTACCAATCATATACCCGGGGTGATCCCTCGCCACCTTATCTCGCATAGACCCGATAACACAATATAGCCGAACTTCCACAGTCCCTTTAAGCCATAAACCATAGAACCACGTTGCACTTTCCGAAAA
>NW_017682793.1:0-4214 GCF_001879085.1 Nicotiana attenuata | reverse complement strand
CAAATCCTCAATACGGGGTATGGGTACTTGTTCTTCACTGTCACCTTGTTCAGCTGTCTGTAATCAATGCACATTCTCATTGTGACATCCTTCTTCTTTACAAATAACACTGGTGCACCCCAAGGTGACACACTCGGGCGAATGAACCCCTTATCTAGGAGTTCCTGAAGCTGTTCCTTTAACTCTTTTAACTCCGCTGGTGCCATACGATAGGGAGGGATAGAGATGGGCTGAGTGCCCGGCACCAGATCAATACCGAAATCAATGTCCCTGTCCGGCGGCATGCCCGGCAGGTCCGTTGGAAACACATCAGGGAAATCCCTCACAATGGGAACCAAATCAAGACTAGGAGTCTCAGCTCCAACATCTCTAACGAAAGCCAAGTACGACAAACAACCCTTCCCAACCATCCGTTGGGCTTTTAGGAAGGAAATCACCCTGTCGGGTACATAGTCAGTCACGCCTCGCCACTCGATCCTCGGAATACCCGGAATAGCCAACGCAACTGTCTTGGCATGACAGTCCAGAATAGCAGGGTACGGAGATAACCAATCCATACCCAGAATCACGTCGAAATCCACCATGCCCAATAATAACAAGTCAACTCGGGTCTCCAAACCCCCAATAGTAACAAGACAGGATCGATATACGTGATCCACAATAACAGTATCACCCACCGAGGTAGATACATGCACAGGCAAGGCAAGACAACCACGGGTCGTACCCAAATGATGAGCAAAATATGAAGATACATAGGAGTAGGTAGATCCGGGATCAAATAAGACAGAGGCATCCCTGTGGCAGACTAAGATAATATCTGTGATGACTGCATCTGATGCACTGGCGTTTCTCCTATCTGGAAGAGCATAGAATCGAGCCTGACCACCGCCAGTACGGTCCTCACCCCTGGGGTGACATCTGGCTACCTGACCTCCACTCCTAACTGACTGAGTAGGTGCTGAAGAAACAGGAGCAGAAGATAAGGGTTGATCCCTCTGCTGAGACCGTCTACTACGGAACCGGGGACACTGTCTCCTCATATGACCCAACTCACCGCACTCGTAGCAACGACCTGGAGCTGGAGAAGGGGACTGATGGGAACCCCTCGCTGCAGATGAACACTGGGCTGAAGAAGCAGGAGCAGAGCTCTGAGCTGGAAGGGCACTCAGTGCAGGCTGGCTCTACTGATGACCCTGATGACCACGACCTGACGAAGCCCCACTGGACCCTGAACGACCTGACTGAGGAGGTCTGAAGGAACGACCTCTGCTGCGCTGGAACTGGCCCCTAGACGGAGCACCACTGAAACTACCTGAACCTCGAGGCCTCTTAGCCTCCCTCTCCTCACGCTCCCGACGACGATCTATCTCAATCTGACGAGCCGCATCAACTACCTCCTCAAATGTAACTGTTGTAGCCCTTTCTCTAGTCATCAATATGCGAATCGGATAGTTGAGACCATCCACAAACCTTCTGATCCTCTCGCGATCTGTCGGGATCATCCACGTTGTATGCCGAGCTAGCTGTGTAAACCTCAACTCATACTGAGTCACTGTCATATCTCCCTGAGTCAACCACTCGAACTGACGACGCAGCTCTTCCCTGTGAGACTGGGGTACATATTTTTCCAAGAATACCGTAGAGAACTGCTGCCACGTGAGGGGCGCTGCTCCAATAGGCCTACGCCTCTCGAACTCCTCCCACCAATTAAATGCGGGCCCTGTGAACTGGAAGGTAGTAAAAGCCACTCCACTAGACTCCAGAATACCCGCAGTACGAAGCATAGGCTGGCACTTATCCAGAAAACCCTGGGCATCTTCGCCCTCAACACCACTGAATGTCAGAGGCTGAAGCCTACCGAACCTCTCCAACCGTCGCTGCTCGTCATCCGGCATAGCTGGAACCACATGAGCTGGAGCTGGTGCGACTGGCGCGACTGGAACAACTGCTGCAAATGGTGCAGCTGGCTGAACTGGCTGAGCTGGAGCTACCCTAGGTGTCTGTAAACCCTGAACAACCTGCTCGGCTGTGCGAGCATCGGGGGTCTGATGACCACCCTCGGTCTGAGAAGTAGCCGCCGCTGTAGTAGCTGAAACCGCTTGAGCCAGGCCAGTGCAGACGGACAAGATCTGAGCCAAAGCCTCCTGGAGACCAGGAATCACGATGGGAACTGCCGGTGCCTGAACAGGTGCTGTTGGAGCATCTACAACTGGAATTTGACCCTGAGCCTGGTCAACTGGTGCTGGAATCTGACCCTGAGCCTGGTCAACTGGTGGGTCAGCAGGTGCTGTTCCTGCTGCCCTGCCTCTACCGCGACCACGGCCTCTAGGTGGCACTGGTGGTCGTCCGCCACGTCCGTTAGCGCGGGTTCTCGCCATCTGCGAGAGAATAGAATACGGAAATTTAGTTTTCTCATAATAACAAGCCGCACGATTTGAATTTCAAGAAAGTAAAGTGTTTCCTAAAGGTTCTGTAGCCTCCCGAGGATAGATACGGACGTCTACGTACCGATCCGCGAGACTCTACTAAACCAGCTCATGACTCGCGAGGCCTAGTAACCTAGGCTCTGATACCAACTTGTCACGACCCCAAAACCCGGTCGTGATGGCGCCCAACAATATTGCTAGGCAAGCCTGACCACAATCGTTCCCAAATCAACCGTAAAACTCAAACCGACAATCTAAAGAGATTATAATGGTTTTAGAATAATAATCCAATATTTATAATAGAATAATACTGAGAAAAACACGAAGTCTGATAAAACGCTCCCAAAGACCTGGGGTCACGAGTCTAGAGCCTCTAAAACAATCTGAATAACAATATCTGAACGAAAATACTCAAGTCTGGAATGTATATATAAATAAAACTGAAATAGGAAGAGTAGTCAGGTCCTGCGAACGTCAAGCAGCTACCTCAACAACTCTGATAAGCTCTGGGAAACAAAGACTGCTCAGCTAAGCCTCCGGTGTACCTGAATCTGCACACAAGGTGCAGGGAGTAGGGGTGAGTACTACCGACTCAGTGAGTAATAAGCATATAAAATGTCTAAAGATAAGAAATCCACGAAATGCCACAAAGCAAAGCTAAAACTAACAGTCCAACACCTAACTACGAACTAACAGCAAAACAACTTCAAATATATCAGTCAAGTATAATGTAAAGATGCAATGCAATGCACATGATCGCTACAGCGCGTAGCCCGATCCATTTAATGTCGACGGCGCTCACTGGGGGTGTGTACAGACTCCGGAGGGGCTCCTTCAGCCCAAGCGCAATATAATCATATCATTCGCTGTGGCGTGCAGCCCGATCCATACTCATTCCACAATATGCATATGAGTCACGTAACAGATTTAGTTAATTTCCCAATTTCCAATTTATTAAGAAGAATATACCTTAGATATTTAACTTCAGGAAAAGTGACTTAGCATTTCATAACAGTGATTAAACACAGGACTGAGATCAATGATTATACAAAGCATGCTATCACAATGACAATCATCCTCTAAGGATGCTACAGATCGGCACAAGGCCCCAAACACGGCAATAAGCCCAGATATATTCAATATAGGGTGCGTATCAGTCGCCAATATAGAAACATTCTTGTTCGGGATGGACTAAGTCTCAATCCCCAGTCATAACTAATCCCGCACCTGCCATGGGGTGCGTGTCACGCCTTACAATAGCGTCACAATATGATAAGCCGGGGTTTCAAACCCTCAGGCCATCATATACACCAACTACTCACCTCTATCCGGCCGTAGAATGGTCCGCAATGCCTTTTCCTTTCGTATCGATCTCCTCGCGTGTCGAATCTAGTCAAAATCACAATCAATACATAAATATGGGTTAAAGAAACATAACCCAATCAAAAATACTCGAAAAATACTAAAATTCACGAAGTTGGTAAAACCCGAGCCCCGGGCCCACTTCTCGAAAAATTCCGAAAATCACACCAACAGATTCCTCGTCTCGCCACGAGTCCGTGCATATAAAGTTTACCAAAATCGAAGCTCGTTTGACCCTCCAAATTCCATTTTTACATCACAGCTTTCCAAGCCCTAGCTTGACCCGTTTTTTGATGAATTTTCTACAGTTTACATGTAATTTCTACCATAAATTCGAATATTTAGGCCAAGGAACTTACCTCCAAGTGATTCTCAGTCAAAACCCTCGAATTTCCTTGTTCAAAGCTCTTAAGAACGTCAACAATG
>NW_017682792.1:0-9309 GCF_001879085.1 Nicotiana attenuata | reverse complement strand
TCCTTGACCCCTGTAGTAAATGCCGTCACATGGTCACGTGGATCGGTTGTGCCGTCATATTTTGAAATGTCAGGCATTTTAAACTTTTTAGGGATTGAAAGGGGAGCAGCACTCGGTTTCCAAGGTTGTTGTGAATATTTATCCGCATCTATTCCTTTGATTATTGGGGGAACTCCAGGGATTTGCTCGATGCGTTCGTTTTGTTCTTTGAGCTGTGTCTGCAAAGTTAGTACCAAATTTTGTAAATAAGAATTGTTTGTATTACCTGGATTCATTTCTCGTGGTTCAATGGGGGTTCCTTCGTTTGAATTAACAAGGCCAGAACGAGGATTCTCCAGCGTATTGTTATTTGGCGAAGGTGTGGACGGCGCAGCAGGTAACCGGCTAACTAGCGCTTGAAGAGCTTGGCTAACCCGTGCATCAATTATTCTTTGCAGAGCTTCTTCTGGTCCCTCAAAATGTTCTGATTGCTCTTGCTCATCAGCATGTGATTTAGGAGTGCCTTCACGAGATTGACGTGGTGAATTTTGAAGGGCAGGAACCGCGTTAAAGTTCTGCAAATCTCCTTGATCTTGATGCATTTGATTTTCACGGTTTCCCAAGGTGTTTTCACTGTTATTATTGTCATGTGACATGATGATAACAACAGATAGACTGTAACTTAAAAAGAATAGATTATCAGATTCCCGGTAACGGAACCAATTTGTTTCACCAAAGAAATAATATTTTGGATAAAACTAGAATTTGAGATGAAAAATCGGGTTACTGATAATCAAGAGACCAAAATAATAATAGACTTTCTGAGAATAATAATAAAGCAGTAAACAAATTTTTTTATTTCAGTATGATGTAAATGATGTCCTTTTCCCAATACAACTTCCTCCTTTTATAGTTGATTCTAGGTAAAGGAATAAAACCTAAGCTTTAATGAGACAATTATGGACAATAAATGACATTAAATGAGCCGTTACACAATCATTCCTATTAAATACCAATTTTCTAACGTATCAGGTATTTAATACTGAATTTGGACTCCTTTTTGTCTTCAGATTCATGTCTTCAATGCCTTTCGACCCACTGGCCTTAAATGACTTCGAATTGGTACGAGACTCGTGTCTAAACTGCTTCTCGTACCAATTTAACTTCTTCTTCCCGTACCTGTCGTTTCCCGTACCTTTTTCCCAATTGTTACGCTTTGACCACTTGTCCAGTCCACGTGTCACGCCACGTCATCTTCAATATAAATTCAACTTTTTTCCCAATACACTTCATCACAAAATATACTATGTATATGAAACTTATATTGTATATGTAGGTCAAAATTATTTTTTATATATGTATATTAAATTTTAAACACCCTTTACGAAATTCCTGGTTTCGCCGTTGCGTTCCTACTCTCTGATGAAATAGCAGAGATATGTACAAAAGTTATCATGAACATCATCGCTGTAAGAAAAAAGAAAAAGAAAAAGAAAAAAGAAATCGAAGCAGACATGTGTACAATTAATTCTTCTTGATAACGAGTAGGATGATGGCAATAGGCTAAGTGGAGAGAACCTTTGAAACATGTGGGGTTTGATTTTTGGCAGTATGCTGTAAGAGGGGTTGGGGGAATTAACTGGTTTGATTGGATAGAGGAGGTTAGAGATTTTGTTTACTTTCTAAATATAGGAAGTTCTGTTAGAGGAAAAATCCCAGATCTGTGTAATTGACTAGTATTTGGTCTGTCTCTCAAATTGCGTATAAATGTGCACAAAATCAACATATAGGATAGATGCTTATACGATCTCATGGATGGGAATAAATATTTGACTTTAATTTTAGCCAAAACTTTTATGATATGATAATCTACTTGTCCTAGCTAGTTGATTCATTACACCAGTTTAAAGACTGTCTAGTGCCGACATGCAACTGCTTCTTCATCTAACACCTTTACAGCTTGTTTGGGTGGTTGTTACGCATCGTATCATAATATATCATATTTTAGTGTATTATATTATATTGTATTGTATCGTTTGACAAATACAATGTTTGATTAGATTGTATCGGTTGTTGTTGTTTCATGATATTACGCATCAGCAATATGAAGAATACTTATAATATTATATAGAAAAATTATGATACAGGGTAAACTTATTATACAAAAAGGAGGATAAATGATAAAATAAAATTATTTAATAATAATGAAGGGTGAGATAAGAGAAAAAGATAAGATAACGACGCAATCACACCAAATTGGTCGTTAGATAAAGTGGCATATTTCGCCGTTTCGTAAAGACGGATATAACGATACGATATAAAAAAAATTTAAGTAACAACCAAAACAAACATGATCTTTAAATTAAAGTAACAATACAATATAATACAATAGGTAACAACCATCCAAACAAATTGTTAGTTGGCCGGCAATTGTTTGGAGGTTTTTGCTTCTTTCAAGAGAGAATACAAGTGCTGGAATTCTAGCGCATAATCCCCAACTTGTGAGGATCCATCTAAAAGGCTTGTAGCTTTGTAGAAAAGTTTGACTAGTTCCATATATGAGTGTAAGACATATAAGGATTTTCTACATAAAAAGGAAGGGAAAAAAGCTCTAATACTTTGCGTGGAGATCATCAGGACATGGAATAAAAACGAAAGTATAATACACTTTCGTGTTTATCTTAATTATTGGTTAGTTTATGCATGACGAAAAGAGGTCTCCATTTACAACTGGAGATAAAATAGATTTGGATAGGAACAATAGTATTTTTTTGGGTCACTAACTTTTCTTACTTTTCACTCTTATTTGTTCTCCTTATAATTTTGGGATTTTCACACAAATAGCTAGCTAAATTTATGTCATCTCTATAGTTTTTATGGGAGAAATTCAAAAATAGTCAAATTTTCAAGTGGTCATTCAAAAATAGCCACAGTTTCAAAAGTAATCGAAATTTAGCCACTTTTCATGTAAAGATAAATCTGAACGAAAACACTATTCAAAATCAGCAAAATACTCCAGCATAATATATTAGAGTTCCAGCATAAGTATACTGGAACTCCAGCATATTATAATGGAGTTCCAGCGTAAGTATACTAGAACTCCAGCATATTATAATGGAGTTCCAGCATAAGTATACTGGAACTCCAGCATAATATACTGGTTCACCGGTATAATATACCGGTCCAGTATAATATGCTGGAAGTTCATACACAGGTGCTTCAATCTCCAGTATATTATGCTGGAAGTTTCCGCGTGTTGGAGTTCCAGCATAATATGCTGGAAGTTCATACACAGGTGCACCGATCTCCAGTATATTATGCTGGACCGGTCCCTGTTGCAACAAAATAATGGCTATTTTTCAATGACTTTACAAACAATTTTTGAATGACCAGTCCGAAAACTGGCCAGTCCGTGCTATTTTTGCAGTTTTCATAGGTCTGTATTCTGACTTTTGAAGAAGCGCACAATGGGCTAAAAGCAGGCCCTTAATCAGTTGAGTTGACCCGGCCGTGCCTCGAGGCCCATGCCCACACTAAGGCTTCTGGTTCATTTCGCTTGTTGAGTGGAGGAATGTAATGCTCTTTTCACAGAAAAAAAGAGAAGAAAAACTAAAAAGATTTTGGGCTTTTTTCATTTTTAGAACGCGTCATAACTATTTATATTTGATAACTGAAAAAATATATAAAATATATATATATATATATATTTTTTTTTTCAGCTATCATTTTGAGAGTTACTATACTGTGTCATTTCCACAAAGATTTTCCTAATGGAGGCATAAATGACAAATTTCGCAAAGTTATGGATAAATTTGAATTTGTTTTCACGTGTCTCACTTACATCATTACATGGCTATTTTAAAATGGTCGGTATAGACGAAATATGCCAAATGAAACTATGTTAGGAGTAAATGATATATATGATCATGATGTTTAGGTAACAGTAAGATGTTTTATGAAACTAACTTTTAACGAAGGGCATGAGTGTATTTTTTTTAACTTAAAAATATCTTTATGGAATTTTTACCTCCTATAGCAAAGGTTAACACCTTATTTATTTTAAATAAATACCATTTAAAAAAATATATATTCTATAGATACCTTTTAATATTTATAGCAAAATATCTAATTTTGGTTAACTCCTACCCCTAAACCACTAAATACGCTATTCAGTTACACTATTTTCTTTTTCTCTCTACTTTGATACATGCCATTCTCTTCCCCATTCCCTGAAAACACGATGCTCAATCTCAAAATTCCTCTCGCCCAGATCACCTACGTTCTCTCCGATCCCAATTTCTCCAATTCCATCGGACGTTGCTTTCTCTTAAATTTTTTAATGTATACCCGATTTGAGCAAACTTCAGACACTACTTCCACTTCCTTCTTCTTCTCTTTTTCTTATTTTCTTTCTTCTCCCTTCTTCTTTGTTGTTGTTTGAAAGCTATAGGTATGTTAATATTGGAGAAAGAAGAAACTAAGTGTTTGGATTTTGATAATGTGAATTATGGGATTTGTTTTGAGGAATATACTGTTTTTTCCGATCGGCGCGCACAACACAGGGGTTTTTGCTCGACGGCGGATTCGCCGGAAATTAGGGTTTGTTCTTGAACAAAGACGACGGAGTTTGGGGCTGAGCAACTTGATTTTCTGTTAATATATTTCAATGTATTTTCAACGTATCACGCTGTATTTTCATGTATTTCATTGTATTCATTGTCTTTTTTTATTGTAATTCAATGTATCTCGCTGTATTCCATGTATTTCATTGTATTCACTATCTTTTTTTTCATTATATTTCAATGTATCCCGCTGTATTCTATGTATTTCATTGTATTCACTGTCTCGCTATATGCCATGAATGTATTCATATGTCTTTTTTAATTAATATAATTTATGTATTCAGATGTATTATATAATTTCTCTGAAGATTGCTATATTTTTGGGGTATTTTTCGGTTGAGAATCTTTTTTATAACTGGAAATACAAATTTTGTGTGTTATAATTGAGTTTGTTGAGTTATATTAGGAGTCTATTATGTTAATTGATTCACTTTCCGTTTGAAAACAGTGTAATCCCCTGTTTCACGACGTGAATACAGTCGAATACATTCGAATACAATAATCTGTCCAGCTGTAATCCCATGTTTCACGCCATGAATACAGTCGAATACACTCTAATACAACAACTGATTAGCTGGACTTCCCTGATTCACGCCTATTTTTGCTATTGTATTCATGAATACAGTAGCTTAAATACATCTAATACATCTTATAACAACAGAAAACGTATCTACAATCCGTAATATAGCAAATGATATCTATAGATAGCTAATTACCACTAAAAGATAGTGCTTTATAAAAATTTCTCTATTTTTATTAACGTGCTTTGGCCGTTTTAGATTTAAACGCATCTAATCTACCACTGCTTGGCACCAAGTATCCAAGGGTAAAAGAATGGTGGTAGTGAAAATTAAAAAAAAAAAACTGATATCAGAATAAGAAAGCTGAAGCATTTGATGCAGAATAATATACAGAACACAACTTACAAAAGTCACAAAGACTTGGAGGGATATAATTTTTCTTCTCGAAAAAGGAAAGAAATCCTTAGAAATTTTTCTTTCTGAAAGTTTGAGCCAATTTGAAACCGACTCATCTCTAATATCTCGTACAGAAGAGGAGCCACGATTTACACTCACATAAAATTTTCTAATACAAAACTATGGTGTAAGTAAAAGTTACTGGTTCGTCCGAACCTGTCAGCAATACGCCCCTGCTCACATACGTTCTTTTCCATCACTCAATCTTCCAGGCACACAAGAAAAGGCAAAAGGGTGAGGCTTTAGAATGGCTCAACGTCGAATAATACTTGGTGTGGTCGCTGCAATCGCTTACTCCTCCAACGCTACTTCCATCTTTGTCACTGTCCAACTCAAGTTCCCCTGGCTTGAAAATGAACAATCCATGGCTAGAACCAGGTGAACTAAACAACCAAGAATGCACATCCCAAAATACTTGTACATGCTGCTCGTTCACTTGTACTGTTTGATTTCCCCTGAATTTCCATTGCAAATTCTTTATGTGAATCAAAACAATCCCATCTATACTTATCCACATTTCAGGATCTCTTGGCCCTGAAGTTGAGCTTTCTACCACAATGTCACTTTCTTTTTTGTTTTTATCAAATATAGCCCTTGTTGAGAAACTTTTCTTGCCAAATACATGTTCTTTTTTGTAAAACAATAAGGCATCTACTAAAGCTGGTCTTGATTTTGTTCTTTTGTAGGCTTTTTTCTTGTAATCACCTAATAACATGACAACTTCTTCATCTGAAACTAAGGCAACGTAGAAATCTTTATATGGTTCTGGACTCCCTGAAAATTTTGCTGATCTTAGGTCCCAATATGCTTCCAATTGGTTCCCATCAACCTCAAATGTTTTGTAACCTTTTTTGGCCCAAAAATGCCAAGGTTTAAGATCAATTTTGCAAGTTTGGTGATCATTGTTTTCTACGCTATCGACGGATATGGTGAGACAATGATTCATCAAATGCTTTCTCCATATAACTGTCACATTACGCCAATATCCTCCGATATGAGACTGATAAACGCACGTAACGCTACCCTGGACGCTTTTAGGATCATCTATTAGTTTTTGAGCCAAAGATGATTGGGAAGAAAATGATTGTGCCCTTGCCGTAACACGATTAGGCATTCTCAGAATCTTCCTTTTTTTGCCACCTTCTCAATTCCTCAACTATTTAGCATAAACGGTATGCATGGGTGAAGGAACAATTACATGATCACCCAAAAATACATAGCATAGCATTCATGGGCTACATGAATGCATAATGTCTAATTAGCCACTCTACATTCAATTACCCTTTTATTAATGTAAATAAATAATCTCTAACATGAATTGGGAGTAATAACGCGCATATTACCTTGAAGGCCAAAGTCGCTCATCAGGCTGACGTCGTGCTTGTTATTGAGTTGGCAATAACAATATTGAACGAGGAATTAATGGGAATTAGGAAGATCAAAGAGATTAATCAGTTGGGGGATTCTGAAGAAAATTTTCCAGAAATTTCTTAGTATTATTTTGTGGAAATTAGATATAATTTCAGACATCAAAATTTGTTTAATATGGAGAAAATTGCTCGGTTCCCGGGAAGGAAGGACCCAACCCCTAGGCGAGACAGGCCTCTATGCTTTTGTTTATTGTATAATAACCTTAATTCTTTTGATAAATCAAAAGTATTTCATTAACGTAATATATTAGGACGTTCAGAAAAACTATATTATATTATATTATATAATATACGTGCCCATTTAATTTCTTCAATAATTTCCATGTGTTGCCTCCAAGATCTCCCTGTAAAACAACTATGAAGGCTAAAAGTTATGTGAAGATCTGGGTCTCAATCTCTAAACACCGCGAACTCTGAGCCCTTCAATTTTTTATGTGTGAAATTGCGTGCCTTTATTTCAGAATAAAGATTCTAATTATTCATGGGTATTCTCATATCTAAATAAGTTGAATCAAACTTCTTTTGAGTTGCCAGGATTATTGTTTAACTCAAACCAGTTCATTATCTTCTAATTAGTGGGCCTTTGTACCCGTCAATCTCATTAACCTTTTGAATAAAAAGGAACTTGACTAATATTGTTGCCTATAATACTTTTGGCTGGTATTAAACTTTCAGTTCCCAATATAATCTAATAAACACGTGGTCAAAATTAAACGAAACTCAAGTAGGATCAAAGGAAGGGAAAAATTTGACCTTTAAGTCGATGAATGCTTTCACGGGTAGCACTTATGAAGTGAAATTTTCCTTTTCAGTTTCTTTGCCTTGGAAACCTTATTGAGCCAACTCTATTCTTTCTTTTTTTGACACTTCGATTGATGGCCGCTTCCGTTTGTTTTTGGTCAAAATAGCGTGGCATAGCCACTTTTACGGGTGGCTATCGAAAAATAGCCACCGTCCGTGATGTCATTGATTTCTAGCCATTTTAACTTAAAATAGAATGTAAAATGACATTATTGCCCTTGCACGCTTTAACATACTCTTTAGTAACTTTTTACTCTTTGTTTGCACAGCAGCGCGTGCGGCTTTCGTCAGAGCACTTTTTTTCGAATCCTTGATCGTTTTAGCTCTAATTTTCTTCAAAATTCTCTGGGTGAGTTTTGTTTTTACAATAATGTGTTTGATTCACGTTCTTATTGTTGTTTCGTTATGTTTAAGTTTGATTTACCGTACCGTTAGGGTTTAAATAATTATTTTTTGTATTCATTATTTTGTTTTGTTTCTGATAATTTTATCAGTTTGTTCTAGCATATATTATTTTGTTTTGTTTCAATCCAGTATAATATATAGGATATCACCTGTGTGTAATTTTTTTTCCATTATATTATACTGGAGGAGTTGAGTTTGGTCTAGCATATAGTTGAGTTTTGTTTCAATCCAGTATAATATACGGGACATCACATGTGTGTAATCTTTTTCTCCAGTATATTATACTGGACGAGTTGAGTTTGGTCTAGCATATAGTTGAGTTTTGTTTCAATCCAGTATAATATACAGGACATCACGTGTGTGTAATCTTTTTTTCCATTATATTATACTGGAGGTGTTGAGATTGGGATAGCATATAGTTGAGTTTTGTTTCAATCCAGTATAATATACAGGACACCACCTGTGTGTAATTTTTTTCTCCAAGTATATTATACTGGACGAGTTGAGTTTGGTCTAGCATATAGTTGAGTTTTGTTTCAATCCAGTATAATATACGGGACATCACATGTGTGTAATCTTTTTCTCCAGTATATTATACTGGACGAGTTGAGTTTGGTCTAGCATATAGTTGAGTTTTGTTTCAATCCAGTATAATATACAGGATATCACCTGATTGTAATCTTTTTTTCCATTATATTATACTGGAGGAGTTGAGTTTGGTCTAGCATATAATTGAGTTTTAATATACAGGACATCACCTATGTGTAATCTTTTTTTCCATTATATTATACTGGAGGAGTTGAGTTTGGTATAGCATATAGTTGAGTTGTTTCAATCCATTATAATATACAGGACATCACCTGTGTGTAATTGTCACGACCCCAAACCCGGTCGTGATGGCACCCGACAAAATTGCTAGGCAAGCCTGACCACAGTCGTTACCAAATCAACCGTAAACCTCAACTACCGACAATCTAAAGAGAATATAATAGTTTTAGAATAATAATCCAATATTTATCGAAGAATAATACTGAGAAATACGAAGTCTGATAAAAACACTCCCAAAAGATCTGGGGTCACGAGTCTAGAGCCTCT
>NW_017682791.1:6882-9309 GCF_001879085.1 Nicotiana attenuata | reverse complement strand
CGTCGAGAAAACTTAGCGTCTCGTGGCCGGCCGTGGCATCGATCATTCGATCGATGTTAGGCAAAGGGAAGGAATCCTTGGGGCAAGCTTTATTTAGATCTTTATAATCTATACACATTCTTAATTTATTACCCTTTTTGGGTACTACAACTACGTTGGCTAACCATTCGGGGTATTTAACTTCCCGGATGGACCCTATGTTTAATAGCTTAGTTACCTCCTCGTGGATGAAAGCCTGCTTGACCTCGGATTGGGGCCTTCTCTTTTGTTTGACTGGCCGGAATTTTGGGTCTGTGCTCAACTTGTGAGTCGTGACCTCCGGGGGTATGCCTGTCATATCCAAATGGGACCAAGCAAACACATCTTCGTTAGCAGTAAGAAAAGAAAGCAAATTTTTCCTGAGCTCGGTAGTTAAACCCGAGCCCAGGTATACCTTTCGGTCTGGCGCACTCGAACGAATAGGGATCTGTTCCAGCTCTTCGACTGTTGATTTGGTGGCATCGGACTCATCCGGAGTCACGAAAGACCGGGGAAGAAAGAGGTCTTCTCCGAAGGTAGATTCTGGTTCAGCCTCTTTTACCGGAGGCTTACACTTTGACTGCTATTTTGCCTTGGACACCTCATCTACTGCGAACATCTCTCTTGCGGCGCATTGCTCCCCGTACACAGTGATGACCCCCTCGGCAGATGGGAATTTCAGCATTTGGTGCAGCGTGGACGGTACGGCCCCGATGTCGTGTATCCAAGGTCTTCCGAGCAGGGCGTTGTACCTCATATCGCCCTTGATAACACAGAACTTGGTCGCTTTTGTAACTCCGCCCACGTCGATCATCAGAGTTATTTCCCCTCGTGTTGTCTCCGTAGCCATATTAAATCCATTCAATACTCTCACCTCAGAAATTATCTGCCCTGTCAGTCCCAACTGTTCGACGACCCACGACCGAATTATGTTAGCCGAGCTTCCGGGATCGACCAAGACACGCTTGACTTTAGTGTCTCGGACCATCATGGATATTACCAAAGCGTCGTTATGGGGTTGTGCTGGTCCATCGATTTCCTCGTTGCTAAAACATAGTGTTCCCTCTGGTGCATAATCCCTAATCCGCTTCTCCCTTGTGATCGATATCTTGGTACGTTTCAGTATTGGTACTTGAGGTGCGTCTTCCCCTCCAATTATCATGTTTATGGTGTGCCGGGGTTCCTTCCTATCGGCTGGTCGATCTCGATTTTCGTAATGATTTTTGGCCCGATCACTGAGAAATTCTCGAAGGTAACCTTCATCGAGCAACCGGGCAACTTCCTCCCGCAGTTGCCTGCAATCTTCGGTTCTGTGGCCATGTGTGTTGTGGTACTTACATATTAACTTGGGATCCCTCCTCGATGGATCGGACTGTACGGGTTTGGGCCATCGGGCTTCTTTGATACGTCCGATCGCCGACACCAAGGTAGCCGAATCGACACTGAAATTATATTCAGCCAATCGGGGTGCTTCCTGTCTATCGACGGCTTTCCCGAGGTTGGCCTTCGGTAACGGTCTTCTGTTCCTCTCATAGCCGCGGTCGTTCCTCGTAAATTTAGGCCTCCTATCATCCTGATACGGCCGATATCTTTCCTTGTTTGGTCTCGAATCTTTGTAGTTTTCCCTACGAGGTCGATCGAAATTCCTATGTGTGGATGGTGAATCCGAACTTGCTCCGATGTGGTCGTCCTCTACCCTTATCTTCGATTGGTACCGGTTATGGATGTCTGCCCACGTAACTGCTGGAAACTCGATCAGACTTTGCTTTAATTGCCTGGATGCGGCTGAGCTGTTGGCGTTCAATCCTTGAGTGAAGGCTTGTACTGCCCAGTCATCCGTGACTGGGGGAAGATCCATCCTTTCCATTTGAAATCGAGACACAAATTCCCGGAGTGTCTCGTTTATGCGCTGTCGGACCTTGAATAGGTCGGATTTCCTTGTTTCTACCCTGATCGCCCCGGCGTGAGCTTTCACGAAGGCATCGGCTAACATGGCGAACGAATCGATGGAATTTGGCGGTAAGTTATGATACCACGTCATTGCCCCCTTGGACAAGGTTTCTCCAAACTTTTTCAACAAAACTGACTCGATTTCATCATCTTCGAGGTCGTTTCCCTTAATCGCGCATGTGTATGCTGTCACATGCTCGTTTGGGTCCGAGGTCCCATTATACTTCGGGATATCGGGCATTCTAAATTTCTTAGGGATAGGTTTTGGGGCGGCACTGGATGGGAACGGTTTTTGTACAAACTTTTTAGCGTCAAGGCCTTTCAGGACCGGAGGTGCACCTGGTATTTGGTCGACCCTGGAGTTGTATGTTTCTACTTTTTTATCGTTGGCCTCGATCTTTTCCTCCCCCTTTTCGATTCGTTCGGTCAATTCTTCTAGCCTCCTAAGAAACGCAGAAT
>NW_017682791.1:5433-6483 GCF_001879085.1 Nicotiana attenuata | reverse complement strand
AAGTTGCTCATATTTTGTAAGAAAAAATTAAATTTAATTACTTCTTTTAATTGACTATATTTGTTTACCCTCGAATCCGGATAACAATTGAATTTATATGGGGTTTTAAGGATCCGTGAACTAAAAGATACAAAAGGTTTTTAAGTTAAGGAAAATAAAGATAAAGACTCAACAATTGCTGTTAAAGTAAATAATCGCAGAATATAATATTGCTTAGAACAATTGTGCTTGATGATCCACAAGAATTTAGAGAGATCCCCTTTTATACATTCTGATTAAGGGTAAAAATAAGGTAGGTAAATTGATTACATCGTGGATCCCTGTAATTACGCCTTAATGGCCTGAGGTGGTTGAGAAAATCACGTTTGGGCGAGATATCCGGCGACGCTTGGTTATCCGTTACGAGTCCGGCTTCCGACCTTGTGTGTTTCTCCATCCGGTGGTGACTCCTATCGAGCTCTGTAACGGTCTCGAAATGACTCGACCTCGGTTGTAGACGTGGCCGTCGTTCTACCTTGCATCCAGGTCGGGTTCGATGGCCCCGATTTGCTCCGGACCGGACCCAACCCGGTCGGGCTCAAGCAAAAAAGGGTATCACCTAATACAGATAGTCCCCTCGTTTATTAGAGAGTAATGATAATAAACGATATGACCGGTGACGTGATGCCCGTGACGTATGGCCATACGCCAGGTGAAAAAGCCATCGAGTGCTCTGACCACGCCTGCTGCAGGCATTTAATGCTTCTCTTAATTATCTGTCGCTTCGTGTCTGTGGCTTCGCGATTCGTGCCACCGCCTCATGGAAAAAGTATAAACGACCCTTCCAGGTTCAGCATTTCCTATCTTTCTCAAATTCTGCGTTGGTTGTATTTTCTTTTCATCTCTTCGTAAAGCTTTAAGAAATGGCGAAAACTTCACAAAGTGTTCCTTCTAGACCAAGCTCGGCCGCGAGCCCCGCTAGATCTGATGAACATGCACCAGAACCCCCATTGAAAGCATTCACACCGACTGGTTGCTCGGTATCTGCCGACTTCCAGGTTGAAAACCCAT
>NW_017682791.1:1176-5271 GCF_001879085.1 Nicotiana attenuata | reverse complement strand
CGTTACCGGGAATCTAGATAATCTATTCTTTTTAAGTTACATTTTATCTGTGGTTATCATACATGTCACATGACAATAATAACAGTGTAAAACACCTTGGGGAACCGTGACAATCAAATGCATCAAGTATCAAGGAGAATTTGACAGAACTTTAACGCGGTTCCTGCCCTTCAAAATTCTACCACGTCAATCTCGTGTAAGGCACTCCTAAATCACATTCTGATGAGCAGGAGCAATCAGAACATTTTGAGGGACCAGTAAGAAGACTCTGCAAAGAATAATTGATGACACGGGTTAACCAAGACTCTTCAAGCGCTAGTTAACCGGTTTACCTGCTGCCGCCGTCCTACACCTTCGCCTAAGTAACAATACGCTGGAGAATCCTCGTTCTGGCCTTGTTAATTCAAACGAAGGAACCCCCATTGAACCACGAGAAATGAATCCAGGTAATACAAATAATTCTTATTTACAAAATCTGGTACTAACTTTGCAGACACAGCTCAAAGAACAAAACGAGCGCATCGAGCAAATCCCTGGAGTTCCCCCAATAATCAAAGGAATATATGCGGATAAATATTCACAACAACCTTGGAAACCGAGTGCTGCTCCCCTTTCGATCCCTAAAAAGTTTAAAATGCCCGACATTTCAAAATATGACGGCACAATCGATCCACGTGACCATGTGACGGCATTTACTACAGGGGTCAAAGGAAATGATTTAACTAAGCAGGAGATTGAGTCCGTGTTGGTCAAGAAATTTGGTGAAACACTCACCAAGGGTGCACTAACCTGGTATTCTCTTTTGCCTGAAAACTCTATAAACTCTTTTGCTGAGCTTGCAGATTCTTTCATTAAGGCGCACTCAGGAGCACAAAAGTTTGAAAAAAGAATGGAGGACATCTTTAAAATCAAACAAGGGGATACAGAGTTGCTCAGAGATTTTGTTGATAGGTTCCAACGCGAATGAATGACTTTACCCCGCGTACCAGATAATTGGGCTGCAATAGCTTTTGCGAGCAATCTGAAATGTTAAAAGTTCTGAAGCCACGAGAAGACTTAAAGAAAGCCTTCGAGAGTTCCCTGCAACCACGTGGAATGATGTGTATAACAGGTACAGTACGAAGTTGCGAATCGAAGAAGATACCGTGCCTCGATTTCAACATGAAGACAGAAGCAGTTCAAGGAGATCCGAAGCTGAAAAAAGATCAGGTAAAAACAGGTACGATCCTTATATGGGTCCTGCAGGAAAAGATTCACGAACAAAACAGGATAATCAACGATATGATCAAAAATCAAGAAACATGGAGTCAGGCTCCTCATCGAGGTTTGCGAATGATCGAAACATACGCGGGGCACGAGATGATGATGGAAGTTTGAAGGCGAGATTTGGTGGATATAATTTCAATGTCACTACCTCCGAGCTCGTAGCTGTTTTAAGGAGCATGGGAGATAAGGTACGGTGGCCGAAGGAGATGCGATCAAATCCAAACAAGCGCAATCCAGATCATTGGTGCGAATTTCATAATGATCACGGGCATAAGACTTCAGAATGTAGATTCTTACAAAGTGAAGTGGACCATCTATTGAAACAAGGTTATCTCACTGAGTTGTTTAGCGAGAAAGGAAAGCAAGCCTACATGAAAAACAGGCAAGAGCCACCAAAGCCCCCATCACCCAAGAGAAGCGTGAATGTTATAAGTGGGGGAGAAGATATTTATGGAGTAACATACACAACTTCAAATGAAGTTTCCAAAGTCACAATCACGCACGGGAAACGAGTGCGTCAAACCTTAGAGGATGAAAGTATCACTTTTAATGATGCAGACACAGAAGGAGTGATCACCCCCCACAACGACGCGCTGGTAATATCTTTACTTGAACATGATACTAATATAAAAAATGTTTTGATTGATCCAGGAAGTTCTGCAAACATCATCCTATTAAGAGTACTACGTGAAATGCAAGCGGAGGATAAGATGATTCCAAAGGCGCATATTCTAACAGGATTCGATAATTCCAGTGTTGTAACTAAAGGAGAGGTAATTCTAACAACTTTTGCAGAGGGTGTTGTGAAAGATACCAAATTTCAGGTAGTAGATATGGAGATGGCATATAATGTAATCATGGGGAGACCGTGGATTCATGATATGGACGCTGTCACGTCAACTCTACATCAAGTAATGAAATTCCCATCACCATGGGAAATCTGTCAAATTCGAGGGGAACAACATACAGCTAGGAGTATTAATATGGTAACAGATACAAGTGCTGTAAATAAAGTTGAAGAAGACATAGACCAAACCACAACGGCACGAGGAAAGACAGATATAGACTTGAGACCTGATATGATTCAAGAGCCCGAAGAGAATGAAAACATCAAAACAACAATTGAGGCTCGAGCCTGTAATACTATTTGAACAATGGCCTGAACGAAAGGTTTATGTGGGAGCCAACTTAAGCTCAGATACGCGAGGTATGTTAATTGAATTCTTAAAAGCTAACGTGGATTGTTTTGCTTGGTCCCTTGCTGATATGACAGGAATACCACCGGATGTAATGACTCACAAACTAAATGAAGACCCATCTTGCATACCCGTAAAACAAAAGAAAAGAAAGCAAGGAGCTTTCAAAAACCAGGTGATTCAAGAGGAGGTCCAAAAGCTATTAAAAATTGGGTCAATCCGTGAGGTAAAGTACCCCGATTGGTTGGCTAATACGGTCGTCGTACCTAAGAAAAACGATAAGTGGCGGGTTTGTGTAGATTATACCGATCTTAACAAAGCCTGTCCAAAAGATTCCTTCCCTCTACCTCATATAGATCAGTTAATTGATGCAATTGCAGGGCATGAACTTTTAAGTTTCTTAGATGCATATTCGGGGTTCAACCAAATAAAAATGGACCCCGGTGATGAAAACAAAACTTCTTTCATCACAGACAGGGGGACTTACTGTTAAAAAGTAATGCCCTTTGGTCTCAAGAATGCTGGAGCAACCTATCAAAGGTTGGTCACCAAAATGTTCCAAGAACATTTAGGAAAAACTATGGAGGTATATATAGACGATATGCTCGTCAAGACCCAGCATTCTAATGATCATATTTCTCATTTATCTGTTACATTTGGAATTTTGCAAAAATTTAATATGAAACTCAACCCAGAAAAATGTGCATTTGGAGTTGCCTCAGGTAAATTTTTGGGTTTTCTTGTTTCTAACCGTGGCATTGAAGTGAATTAGCTCCTATGTACACTTTTCTTTCGGGCCAATGTATAAATACCACCACAACCTCTAGCTCTTCTATCGTTGTTTTGATGTTATCATTCTCCTCCGGTTCTTGAATGGTATCGGTCTTGAATCCAGATCTGTTTGCTTCTGATCAGGTGAGGTTGTTTCCATGTTACCCTCACCTAAATTCTGTAATTGCTATTTGTCTCCACCATTAACAATTGAATCTGCAACGGAATTGATGCTCCTAGATGTTTGTTGATCACCTCTGATTTGGCATATTCCCCATGGAGATGGGAATTTAATAACTTGATGTAGAGTTGATGGGACAGCATCCATATCATGGATCCAAGGTCTCCCCACGATCATATTATAAGCCATTTCCATATCTACTATCTGAAATTTAGTTTCTTTAACAACACCTGCAGCAAAAGTTGTTAGAACTACCTCTCCTTTTGTTACTACACTTGAATTGTCGAACCTGGACAAGGTATGCGCCTTTGGTATCATTTTGTCTTCAGCTTGCATTTCACGTAATACCCTTAGTATTATAATATTTACGGAACTTCCTGGATCAATCAAAACTCGCTTTACATTAGTGTCATGTACAAGTAAAGATATTACCAGTGCATCGTTGTGGGGGGTGATTACTCCTTCTGTATCTGCATCATCAAAAGTGATACTTTCATCTTCTAAGGTCTGTCGCACTCGCTTCCCGTGCGTGATTGTTACTTTGAAAACTTTATTTGAAGCCGTATATGTTACTCCATAAATATCCTCTCCCCCACTTATAACATTCACGGTTCTCTTGGGTGATGGGGGCTTTGGTGGTTCTTGCCTATTTTTCATGTAGGCTTGCTTACCTTTCTCACT
>NW_017682791.1:0-1040 GCF_001879085.1 Nicotiana attenuata | reverse complement strand
CTGGAAAAAGTACGGGAATTAATAACACAATTCCAAACCTGGAAGGTAATGCAGATCCCAAGAGACGAGAATGCAGAAGCAGATGCATTATCTAATCTCGCATCTGCAGCAGACGTGGCAAATGATTCAAAAACTTCAATCGTACATCTGTTTCATTCCGTCCTCGAACCTGATAAGAATAAGGTAAATTTTAATCATTTAACATGGGATTGGAGAAATGAAATTATTGCTTTTTTACAGCATGGTACCGTACCTATCGACAAAGCAAAAGCTCATGCACTTCGCAAAAAAGCTGCCCGTTATTATTTACATCAAGGGAATCTTTATCGAAAGATGTTTGGTGGCCCGTTAGCAAGGTGTCTCGGACCTTCTCAAACAGAATATGTGATGAGGGAAGTACATGAAGGACATTGCAGAAGTCACGCTGGTGGGAGGTCCCTGGTGAAAACATTGATTCGAGCAGGATATTATTGGCCCAAGATGGAAGAAGAAGCTAATGATTTCGTGTCTAAATGTGATAAATGTCAAAGATACGGCAATAATATACATAGACCAGCTGAGTTACTCCATCCTGTCATTGCCCCGTGGCCCTTTATGAAATGGGGAATGGATATTGTAGGTCCTTTACCACTAGCAAAAGGTCAGGTAAAATTTCTACTTGTGCTTACAGATTACTTCACTAAATGGGTAGAAGCAGGAGCTTTTAAACAGGTGCGGGAGAAAGAAGTTAAAGACTTCATTTGGAGAAACATAATATGTCGTTTTGGAGTACCAAGGGAAATCGTTTGTGATAATGGACCACAATTCATAGGGACCCAAATCACAGAATTTTTCAAAAGTTGGCAGATTAAAAGAATAACATCTACACCATATCATCCAGAGGGAAATGGACAAGCTGAGTCCACGAATAAGGTTATCATTAACAACTTGAAGAAAAAGATTGCAAGATTCGAAAGGTAATTGGCCTGAAATATTACCTGGAGTATTATGGGCTTATCGTACAACGCCAAAAACAAGCACGGGAGAAACCCTATTTTCAA
>NW_017682790.1:0-9315 GCF_001879085.1 Nicotiana attenuata | reverse complement strand
GTTGCACAAATCCTTACTACAAAGAAAGATCACACACTTGCTCCTCTAGTACTGGCAGATATTTACCGGGCATTGGCATTGTGTAGATTTGGGGCTCAATTCTTCGAAGGTTGCAGTGTTCTTCTACAAATGTGGTTGATCGAGCATCTCCGCCATCACCCCAAATTCATGAGCTATGGTTCAAGCAAAGATAACTTCATCAAAAGCTATGAGGAAAGGGTGAAAGATTACAACGCTCCAGAAGGGTTTGAAGCTTGGATCTCCCATCTGAAAGCTCTAAAAGCAAGTCAGGTCGAATGGACCATAGGATGGCTCCCGGTGACAGAAATCATATATATGACAGCTACAAAGGGTTATTTGATGTTGATGGGTTTGAGGAGTGTCCAATCGTACGCACCACAGAGGGTCTTAAGGTAGTTAGGGAGATATCAGGTGGTTCTTGAAGATGAAGATCTAACCACCCAGGTCATCGAACTCCATCCAGAGGCCGCGTTGCCCGAGGCTTTAGTCCAGCAGGATTGGAATAGTTGCCGGTATTTGAAAAATGGCACCTAGGTACCAGATGTTGCCAAAGGGGAAGTGAATCCCAATTATGTAGCGTGGTTTGAAAGAAAGTCAGGTGCAAGCAATGAGCCAGAGCCCGTACCAGAGCCCGAGAGACCAGCAAAAAGACCGAATGTGCAGGCTTTTGATGACAAAGTCAGGGAAAGGTTGGCCTGGGGAGAGAAGGAGAAAAAGTATCAAGCTACCTTTCACACTCTTGAAGAGAAATTAAGAAACGTTGAGTTCAATAATGACCTACAAATGCAAGAAGCTGAAGGAGAAAGAAGGAAATTGGCCCAGGAAAATGAAGCCCTACGAGGTCAAATTCAAAGAATGAAAATCGTCGCTGAAAATCCGGCCAGAAGCAGACAAGATGAGAAGCTCATAAATGGACTTAAGAGAATGGTGTGTGACTACGAGGCTGACCTGGAAAAGACTGAAAAGAAATTAGTAAAAGCCCAAGCCAAGTTAGCTAAGAATGCGGAGGGACGGGCAAGTTTCGTCCGACAACTGAAGGAGAAGTACGACAAAGGAATGGTGGGTGTAAAGAAAAGGGTCAATGTCCTTGAAAACGAAATGACCAAGCAAGCAAGAGATTTCAAAGCAGAAAGGGAACGTTGCTATGCCCTGATGTCGCAGTTAGAAAAGGACCTGCAGCAGCTTCAAGAGCAAAATCATACTACCGAACAAGTTTTGGGGGCCCGATCTCAGCGGATTGGACGGTTGCTACAAGAGAAGGGTATTATTAGGGAAAGGGTTAGGAGGATTGCGGACTACATTGTGATGAAGTCAACGAGTGTGAAGACATGACCCGGTCCATGTTCTTCGCTTCAGTTATGATTTTTGTCCGACAGATCATAGATGACCTGTTTCGCCTCCAAGAAGACATGGCGCATAGGCCCGAGCAAGGCCAACTGGAGCAGCAATGGAAGTACTTATGTATTCTTGATTTTTATTTTTCGAGTCTGTATTGCAGTTTCTTTTAGAGTCTGTCAGTCCATTTTGAGTCTTGTTTTAGTTTTTGAAAATGTTTAAGTCTGTAGGGAAGTCGTTGTAATCAGGATGTTTCTATCTTGTTTTATTTTATAAAATTTGAAGAAAAAGAGAAGAAAAAAATATGTCTTTCTTTTATTTCGCATTTATCCCCAGAACTACGCTTGGTCTGATTCATGCGGCGTCATGATACGTAGGCAATCCCCATAGGATTCGATCACAACCATAAAATGAAAAAGAAAAAGGAGAGAAAATAAAAGAAATTGAGAGGAAAGGAATAATGGAAAAACAAGAGAGGAAAGAAAATGTGAAGATAAAAGAAGAGTAACAAGAACCAAGCAAAGAAAGGCAGAAATGAAAAGGAATAAAAGAAAAGAGAAAAATGCAAAATGAAAAGAATTAGTGAAAGTCGGGATGAAGCATGCAGCCATTCAAATGCATAATAGAAGTGGTTGACTGCTTAGGTGCATTGCATTCCCAAGTACGGTTGCCTATCTGTTAAGCTCTTAATCGCTAACAAGTTTGCTTGTTGTCATCGAGTTCAGGTAGGTGGTTGGTTTGTTCGGCATTCTGGCAAGTCACCCGTACAATACCAGATCTAAGAACAGTCGAACATGGCTGGCAAAGAATTGGATTCGAGTGTTATCGACCCGCCAAGGGAGGTAGAAGAGTCTGAGCCCAGTATGAAAGAAGAGTTGTATAAGCTGAAACACCAGATGGCTGAGATGTACCAGGCATGGATGAAAGGGCACCCTCCACCGTCATACCTTGCCAACCCTGCTTTCGTCCTACCATTAGCTCAGGAACCCCCTGTCATCGATCTATCCCCACAGCATACCCCAAGCTTCAACCCTTACCACTACTATACGGGTACCTCCTCCCAAACTGTCCAAGCTCCATTAGACAAATAAACTGCATTCCCCCTCCACCAGCTACCCCTATTTTCGTGGCACCTCCACCAGCCACCCTCCACCGGTCTTCCAGTGAACCGGCACTCCAAGCCCAAGACAACCAGTATTACGCCCCAGAGCCCACCTTCAAAATCCCAAATCATTACTCATATACCCCCCGTTTCGATCTTCCTGTCGAGACCGAGAAATTACCCAAAAACCCAGAGCAGGAGGAGATGTTCAGGAAGGTAAGAAGCCTGGAACAATCGCTCAGAAATATGCAGGGATTGGGAGGCCAAGTGACCGTAGCCTACAAAGATCTGTGTATGTTTCCTAATGTCTAGTTGCCTGCTGGATTCAAAATGCCCAAATTCAATTTGTATGACGGGCACGGGGACACCGTGGCCCACTTAAGGGGATTTTGCAGCAAAATGAGAGGAGCCGGTGGGAGAGATGAGCTGTTAATGGCATACTTCAGCCAGAGTCTGAGTGGCGCGGCATTAGAGTGGTACACGCGTCAGGATCACAGCAGATGGTATACCTGGGATGATTTGGCCCAAGCATTTGCGCGGCACTTCCAATACAACATAGAAATTGTTCCAGATCGTTTGTCTTTGACTACGATAGAGAAGAAACCGGGAGAAAATTTCAGGGAATATGGTTTTCGCTGGAGGGAACATGCGGCAAGAGTCAACCCTCCGATGGAGGAAAGCAAAATGGTGGAGTACTTTCTGCAGGCTCTGGAGCCTACTTACTTTGGTCATCTGATATCGGCCATAGGTAAGTCTTTCAACGAGGTAGTGAAGATGGGCGGTATGGTAGAAAAAGGGCTTAAATCAAGCAAAATCATGAGCTACTCAGCTATCAAAGCAACCACCCAAGCCATTCAGAATGGTACTGGAGGAGCGATCGGAAAGAAGAAGAAAGAAGATGTTGCAACAGTTGACTCGACATCGTGGCTTGGTCCGAGGGGCACACCACACCATTACACCCAGCCTCGACCCCATCACCGAACCTACACCCAAACCCCATATAATCTCACCTCAACACTACTTTCCATCACCAGACCCTCAGTATTCTGTCCACCACGCCCAATCATACACTCAACCTCCTTCTTACCCACAATGGCGTGCCCCAGCCCCACAAAACACCTACCCAGCTCCACAAAATGCTTACCCACCTCTGCGAACCGAAACCCTACGGGTCCAGGTTTCCAGCCCAAGCCAGTATTCAGGAATGAGAGGTTGCAGCGGAAGAAAACTTTCACCCCGTTGGGGGAGTCTTATACCAGCTTATTCCAGAGATTGAGGCAGTTGGATGTGCTGAGGCCAATTGAGTCAAAGTTTCCAAACCCGCCTCCAAGGAATCTTGATTACTCCCTCAGCTGTGCATATTGTTCTGGTGCTCCCGGGCATGATACGGAAAAGTGTTGGCACTTGAAAAACACCATCCAAGAGCTCATCGACACAAACAAGATTGTGGTCCAAACTCCAGAAGCACCCAACATCAACAGAACCCGTTGCTAGCCCTTGATGAAACAAACATGATCGAGATAGCACACAAGGATGGAGAGCCCAAGAAGCCTTCACAATCTGTCATGATGATCTGGTCTAGTGAGGTTAAGCCAGTTAAGGGTGCAGTTGTCACGAAAGCCACCTCGTCGATAGCTGAAGGATTAGCAGACAAGTTGAGCATGCCAAATGATAAGCCATCTGTGGAAATTGAGAAGAGATCCCCAAGCGATGCTATAGCAAAGCAAGAAAAGTCAAAGGTGATCATTCCAGGACAAGCCTATCATAATTGTAGAGGGTGCCCGCACGGGCTCTGTCATCATTAAGCCTGTAACCCAGCTGCCCGTAATCAACACCAAGGCTATCCCATGGAACTATGAGCGGGTGATAGTGACCTATAAGGGGAAGGAAGTGAAAGAAGAAGTTAATGAGGCCCAGGGATTAACTCGTTCAGGGAGATGCTTTGCCCCGGAGGAGTTAAGGAAAGCTAAAGCACTCAGAGACAATCCAGTTCTAGTAAAGAAACCAGTCACTAAAGAAGAGGCGGAGGAGTTTTTGAGAAAAATGAAAGTACAAGATTACTCCATCGTGGAGCAGTTGAGAAAGACTCCTGCTCAGATTTCCTTGCTATCATAGTTGATCCATTTAGATGAGCATCGCCGGGCCTTGATGAATATCCTGAACGAAGCTCATGTCCCCGACGAAATCACAGTGAACCATTTAGAGAAGATTGCCAACAAGATATTTGAGGTGAACAGGATCACCTTCTCTGATGACGAGTTGCCTGTGGAAGGCACCGAACACAACAAAGCTCTCTATCTTACAGTAAAATGTGAAGATTCTGCGGTCACTAGGGTGCTGGTGGATAATGGTTCCAGTGCAACATTTGCCCTCTCTCCACTCTACACAAGTTGAAAATTGATACTGAAAGGGTCCACAAGAACAATATATGTGTCTGGGGTTTTGACGGAGGGGGGAAAAATTCTGTTGGCGATATTGTGCTCGAACTGACAATAGGGCCAGTCAAATTTACCATGGAGTTCCGGGTAGTGGATGTGTCCGTCTCTTACAATTTGCTGTTGGGTCGGCCCTGGATATATGCTGCCAAAGCGGTCCCGTCCTCTTTTCACCAGATGGTCAAGTTCGAGTGGGACAGACAGGAGATTATCGAGCATGGTGATGAGAGTTTGGTTGCTTACAATGATGCCTCCGTCCCGTTTGTAGAGGCCGAAGAGGATCAAGGGCCTTGGGTCTACCAAGTTTCTGAAACAGTGCCAGTTGAGAAGGTTCCAGAAGGGAAGTGCATTCCGGGACCAAAGTTAGCATCCGCATCTGTCATGGTGGCGTCTGAAATGCTGTAGAATGGTTTTGTGCCAGGCAAAGGCCTGGGCGGTTCTTTACAAGGTATCGTGCAGCCAGTGTCTCTGCCTAAGAACTTGGATACGTTTGGTCTAGGATTCATACCCACAACGGAAGACATGAAAAGGGCTAAAAGGTTGAAACAAAAGGCGTGGGCACTCTCGAAGCCTATCCCGCGTCTCTCCAGGTCCTTTGTCAAGCCCGGTGCCGTGAAACGCCCAGTGTCAGCAGTCCCAAATCCAGCGATTGATGAAGAGTTAATTGAAAGATTCCAGAGGTTGTTTGATGATGAGATGGTAGAAATTGGAGAAGGTTCCAGCAAAGCGGATGTGCAGTTCGTCGGGCCGATAGTAAAACTTAACAATTGGAAGGCTACTCCTCTCCCTACTCGGAAGGAGTTTTGGTAGTTTGCTTTATTTTCCTTTCTATCTGGGTTATTCCAGGGTTGTGACCCAGATTTTTATTTTTCGCTTGTTTGATGTACAAACCCTGTTATCCTTTATTTTCAATGAAATGCAATTTCCCTTTTCCATCATTCCTGATAGTTTTTATTTTTGTTTTCTTTTCTTCCTTGTACATTTCTTTTTATGCTGGTTTCAATGACATGACATGCATGAGGAATCTTCGGCCAAGTCTTAAAAGCCAATCTAATTCTGAAATAATAATCCAAGAAATAGAGTGTGATGATGAAACAGAGTATGATGAGGATGAGGCATTTGAGGAAATCAGTAAAGAACTAAATCATTTTGAAGAAAAACCCAAGCCTAATTTGAATGAAATCGAAGCAATCAGTTTAGGAGATCCAAATAATGTCAGAGAAACCAAGATAAGTATCCATCTTGAACCACAAATCAGGGAAGAAATAATCAAAGCATTGTTTGAATACAAAGATATTTTTGCATGATCATATGATGACATGCCGGGCTTGAGTATCGACTTGGTGGTCTACAAATTGCCAACTGATCCAGCTTTCCCTCCCGTCAAGCAAAAATTAAGGAAGTTTAAGACCGACATGAGTGTGAAGATCAAAGAAGAAGTCACAAAGCAGCTTGATGCAAAGGTCATTCGAGTCATGCGGTATCCCACATGGTTAGCTAATGTTGTGCCTGTGCCAAAGAAAGATGGTAAGATCACAGTATGTGTTGATTACCGTGACCTCAACAAAGCAAGTCCAAAGAATAACTTCCCATTGCCTAATATCCACATTTTGATTGATAATTGTGCTAACCATGAGATTGGGTTTTTTGTGGATTGCTATGCGGGATATCATCAAATCTTAATGGATGAGGAAGATGCGGAAAAGACGACATTCATCACACCGTGGGGAACATATTGCTACCGAGTCATGCCATTTGGTTTGAAAAATGCTGGGGCAACTTACATGAGGGCAATGACCACCATATTCCATGACATGATACACAAGGAGATTTAGGTTTACCTGGATGATGTGATCATAAAGTCCAGGAAGCAGCCCGACCACGTCAGGGACCTGAGAAAGTTCTTCCAGAGGCTCCGCAGGTAAATCTTAAGCTCAACCACACAAAGTGTGCATTTGGTGTTCCGTCTAGAAAGCTGTTGGGGTTCATAGTCAGTCGGCGAGGCATTGAGTTGGATCCGTCAAAGATTAAGGCCATCCAGGAATTACCACCACCAAAGAACAAGACTGAGGTGATGAGTCTGCTAGGGAGGTTGAACTACATCAGCAGGTTTATTGCTCAACTCACGACAACCTGTGAGCCCATCTTTAAGTTGCTAAAGAAGGATTCTGCGGTCAAATGGACTGATGAGTGCCAGGAAGTATAAGATCAAGGAGTATTTGTCAAACCCACCTGTGTTGGTCCCGCCGGAACCTGGGAGACCTTTGATTCTTTATTTGATAGTCCTGGATAATTCATTTGGTTGTGTGTTGGGTCAACATGACGTCACTGGCAGGAAAGATCAGGCCATCTATTATCTCAGCAAGAAGTTCACATCCTATGAGGTTAAGTATACTCCCCTTGAAAGGACATGTTGCGCCCTGACTTGGGTAGCATAGAAGTTGAAGCATTATCTGTCATCCTACACTACTTAACTCATTTCTCGCCTGGATCCTTTGTTGATACCCAACTTTTTCCTGCATATTTTCACATATACAAAATACATTCAAAATAACATATATATGCATATATAAGCATGCCTAAGGATTTTAGTATTTTTTCCCAACTTTTTAAAGATTTTTAAAATCAATTTATTGTCCATTTTAGCAGTACAAAATGAGTAATTATTTCCAAAATCCTCAATTTTGGTGAATAATTTATGTTATCCATATGTTAATACAAAAATATAGTTAAGGTAATTTTTTATACATTTTTTACAAATTTATTTGGTATTTTAAAGCTAAATTGCATATAGTTGTAATTCTAGCCTATTTTAAGTATAATAGCATTTTAATTATAAAAATTGGTTCCAGTATTTTTAAATTAATATTTATGTGTTATTAAATGACTGAGTACTTTTAATTTGCTTTTAAAATCATTTTTACTATTTTTATAAAAAAAAGGGAAAACAGGCTATTTAACATTTAGCCTCATTTCTTTGCAATTACAGCCTATTTACATTTCAATTTTAGCCCTCAAATTGACCCAATACTAACCCCAATTGGACCGGCCCAATTCCAATTTTACCCAACCCCTTAACCCATTTGTTTAACCCGCCCGGATTTTCTTTCAATCCAGGCCGTTGATCATTTTGATCAACGACCAGGATCACCCCTTTCCATTTTAATTCACCAACCCCACCCTAATTCCCCCATTTCGTTTAGTCCGCCGCCCTTGAATACTCTCCACTCCCAAAATTCTCTCGAAGGAACCCTAACCGTCTCCGACCCTTTTCCACCGTTCTTTCACCGGAATCCATTGCTTCTCAGGCCATGGATGGTCTGTACTCACCCCCCTCCACCATTAGACCATGGGTGTTCGAAGCTTTGAGGTCTGACCTCGATGATTCTCTTTCAGACCTTCTTAGATCTATGGTTCTATGGCCTCTCCTGCCATGCTCAGGCGTATTCAAGCATTAGGAGCCTATTTCCCACCTCATCCGACTCCAGATCGGAGTTTCTTCCGAGCTTTTCTCATTTCTAGGGTTTCTCCGAAATCCTAAGCTATTCGAGGTTTTTCTTTGTTTGTTTTCTTAGATCTGTGATATATTTGTGTTCTACTGGATTTTTTAAGTGTTTTCCCCAATCTTTTCTTTCAAAATTGTTTCTCTTCGATTTAGGGTTTCTGAAAGGTTTTCAAAACATCTTTCTGATTCTTTTCTTTATGTGTGTTTGTCTATATTATGATCGTGTGTTTTCCTTCTCTACCACGCATTGTGTTGTTCTTCTGTCTGTTTTCTTACCTACTATACACGATTCTCCATATATCTTTGTATTACTAACTGTGCTTTATGACTGAGGCTCTCATGTTTAGATCTTTGTTATATTCCTTCCTATCTTTCTTGTGCTATGATTTTCAGTATTTTTCTACTGTACGTGTTTCCTACTGAGGTTTCTTAAATTTTGTTTGCTTTACCTGACTTTGTGTTGAGTTTTAAGCATGCTTCCTAATTGTTTCTTAAGTTTTACATCAGCTTCTTCTCTCTACTGAACATTAGCTTAAATTCCGACAGCCGTTTTCTTCAAACATGTCTCTTTATGCCTTTCAAACCTGCTATCGAGTTTGTTGGTCTCATAAGAGTCTTGAAGAAGGGACTCTGAGTCTATCTTCGAATGGCTTGCCTTCTCATCCTGTGCCTGATCATCGAGTGAAAACACCTATAATTTGAGGGGTTCCTTTGGCAAGTCGAATTTGTGTTTAGGACTGGGGTTCACTTTGAGAACCCTAAACTCTCAGACATCATTCTGAGTCCATACAATTTGCGGACCTGAACCATTTTTTATGACTATTTCTATGATAGTCTTTTTCCTAATCAGCATGACAAACTCCTTCTTTGTTTGATATTTGTGTGCCTATATATATGAGAAATTCTATTCTCTCTCT
>NW_017682789.1:6205-9316 GCF_001879085.1 Nicotiana attenuata | reverse complement strand
TCAATACGGAAGGAGGGATCTCAACTGTGGCAGGGGCTGACTGTGCCTGAACTACAGTGGCCAAGTTTGACAACTTGGATGTCGCAGCTGACATCCAGTTGTTCAAACTGGCTAGAGACTGAGCAAGCTGGTGGGCAGTGAACCGGTGAGTCTTCGATGAAGGGACATCCGGGTCCGCTGCAGTAGATGGACCAGCAATAGTAGAAGGACCCTGAGGCAATGTCTCACTGGTAGCAGGGATGGTGGAAGGCTCAGTGGACTGCTCAATAACCGCTGGCTCCTCAGACTGGCCAGGTGCGGTGGAAGTGGATGCTTGAGGCTTTTTGGACCTCTTTGGGTTGTTGGGACCCAACTGACTGTACCATGAGTAGGGGGCCACCGGATCTACCTGGATGTCAAACCTCTTCTTCTTCACCTTCAATTCTCTAAAGTACAGGGAAAGAGTGTTCGGGAAGGGGTAGTTTGTGTTGGTCTCCTGCCCGACCGTAGAAATCACCCTTGACATGATGTTGCCCACATTCAGAGGAAAACCAGCCATAATAGATGCCACTAACACTGCACGGGGAATAGGAACTGCGTGATCATGAGTGGAGGGATCAAGCCTACTACACACGAAGATCAACCAACCCTTTGCTTCAAAACTGAACGTGTTTCTCAGAATCTTCTCCCCTGCTTTCAACCAAACTGGGACAGTGCTCGGGGCTGCCAAGTGCTGGGCCAACCACGGGCGAACCTCTTCTTTCATTGCCAGCTTTTCTAAGTATTGGGTTTCGTCCTCTTCGTTGAACCCCAAAAACTCATTCAGAGACTTCCCATCAAACATCACCACTTTGTCCCTCACTTGTGTCGCCTTTGAGTCTTTCACTACATGATAAACATTGTAGTAAAATTCTTTCACCATATGTTCATTTGCGACTATGCAACGTTCCTTGAAGAAACCCCAACACTCTCTAGTACGGAATTGTGCTTGCACATGTGGGTTTAGAGGAAGAAGATCAGAGTCAATAAATTGCCTCTCCGGAATCAATTTTCTTTTGGGCCACCACTCTCGAAATCTGTGGAAGGCTATTTTACTTACAAATCTATCAGCCCATGCTTCTGGTTTTCTTGTTCTATCAACACCACCAACTTGGGGCTCACCCCCCTCACCATATCCTGCACTCTCCCCAGATAATGAAGCTGTGGGGGAGGTGGAGTATTGTGCCTCACTTCTTGCTACGGACTCATCAGACGAATCCAAAATTACATTGACCGGTCTCTTGGAGGTAGGTGAAGGTGGAGGAGTGTCATGTAGTTGGAATGGGTCAGAGGTGTGAGTGGGGGCTGATTCTGAGGTGATGCTCCGGGAGGGTGCATACTCACTCCCCGAAGAGTGGGAGGCAGCCCTATCAGCAGCCCGTATCAGCTTACGGGTCTTTTTAATGTTTGCCCAGGCCTGGGGAGTGAGTTTAGAAACCCGCTTTCCTTTTCCCCCTCGGGAGGAACCACCCCTCCCGGGTTGTTGTTCTTTTCCTCCTCGTTGCTTAAACATGATCTGCAAAGAAAAGTCTAACATTGTTAGTTGAAGCATATGCAGTGAATTGGATGCTACAGTTGAAAGCATGGTTTAGAAACAGGGTTGCAGAATAGAAGGGGCACGGACTGCGCAAAAGTGCCACGCGGACGCGTTGGGGTAGCGCGGACCGCGTAAGACTGGAGCGCGGACCGCGCTAAAGATGTTCCAGAGAAACCCCTCTCTGAATCTCACCGACGCGGTCCGCACTGACTTGGACCGCGGCCGCGCTAGGCTGGCGCGGACCGCGCAGAAAGGACGCGCGGCCGTGTAGGGCAGACAATTAACTGAGTATGGGGATTTTCATTTAAGTCTAATTTTTTGTTCAAATTATGGGTCCTAATTGTCCCTACTCAGTTGCTAATCAAGAATTCATGCCCATTGTTGCACATAAACAAACAAAATCTACCCTAACAAGTAAAACTAAGAGAGAAAGAAGAAAATAAGAAGGTATACTAATAGGAAGCACATAAAAAATTACACCATGAATGAGATTAGTGAGGAATGTTACCAAGGGTTGTGAAAGTTTCAACTACTTGAAGCAAGTTCTTTTGATGCACAGTGAAAATTTAGAGCTCAGGTAGAAAATTGGCGAAAAGGTTAAAATGAAGCCTAGGTCTCTATTTATAGAACACACTGTGGGACCCATTACTTACCCACCAGCGCGGCCGCGCAGAAATGGCCGCGGACCGCGCTGGATTTTTAGCATCCTTAATTTCCTGAACAACCCACGCGGACCGCACTGTTTTGGTGCGCGGTCGCGTGGGAAACTTCAGAGAGTATGTAATTTGGGCTTCTCCCGCGCGGACCGCACAAAAATGTCACGCGGACCGCGCAGCAAACTTCAGAGACTCAGCTCCCATTTTACCAGCCTACGCGGACCGCACTGTTTTGGTGCGCGGCCGCGTAGGCAAACTTCAGAGACCTTAAAATTTTTGCTACTTTTGCCCTGCACTGGTCCAACATCAACCCTGCAACATCTCACAAACCATGAGTTGAAAAATCCTAATCTACAACGGAAAAATAAAAAGAAAGAAAAAGACATGGGTTGCCTCCCAAGAAACGCCTGATTTAACGTCGCGGCACGACGCATTTTACCATAATATCACTTCAAATGAAGGAGTGCCATCACGTGGCTGTCATCAATCTTCCCCAAGTAATGCTTCACACAATGCCCATTGACTCGGAAAACTTCACCATTTTTGTTCTTGAGATTAATAGCACCAAATAGGGTCACCCCAACAACTTCAAATGGACCACTCCACCTAGACTTGAGCTTTCCCGGGAATAACCTCAACCAGGAGTTGAAAAGAAGAACCATGTCACCCACCTTGAATTCTTTACCCTGAGCATACTTGTCATGGAGGTACTTCATCTTGTCCTTGTACAAAGACGAGCTGGAGTAGGCATGAAATCTAAACTCATCAAGCTCATTCAATTGCTCCACTCGGAGATTGGCTGCAACATCCCATTCCAAGTTCAACTTCCTCAATGCCCACATAGCCTTGTGCTCAAGTTCCACCGGAAGATGGCAAGCTTTACCAAACACCAACCGATAC
>NW_017682789.1:0-2977 GCF_001879085.1 Nicotiana attenuata | reverse complement strand
AGCCAATTGTGCGTCAGAATCTTGGTTCTTTTTCATCATCTGCTCGAACATCATTTCTATCCGTCCCATATCACTTCCAGAAGAACTAGGCCCTTGTGACTGAAAGGGGGGTGGATTGTTTGGTTGTTGGAACATGGGGGGCCTTTGAAAGCCTTGCCCCCTACCACCATTATTCCGCCCTCCTTGATTGCTATTGTTGTTGTTCCAATTGTTGTTGTTCCTGTTCCAATTGCCTTGGTTATTACCTTGATTACCCCAATTGTTGTTCTGATTGTTATTGTTCCAATTGTTACCACCTTGTTGTTGATTATTGTTATTCCAATTGCCGCCTCCTTGTTGATTGCCCCAATTGCCTTGGGGGCGCCATTGTTGATTCCCTTGATTTTCTCTATTTCCTTGATAGTTATTGACATATTAGCATTCCTCACTTTGATCATCAAAACACTCGTTCGAATAACTACCACCACCATTGTTGTTGTCAAACTGCTCACCATTACCTTGAGGTTGTTGTTGCCCTCTTTGCCTCTTTTTTAGCATAGAAACATTCTCCATTGCATTGACTTGGCGCCGGATTTTGTACTTGTTGCAATTGCGCCTTCGCCAATTGATTCATTGTTGTTGTAAGTTCGGCAATAGCTTGGCCATGGTCACTCAACTCCTTGTGCAAATGGATGACCGTGGGGTCACCTTGGGGTACATTCGCTCGGCTTTGCCATGCCGAAGAGGTATCGGCCATTTCATCAAGTACGTCACATGCCTCTTGGTAAGAAAGTTTCATAAAGTTCCCACCGGCCAATTAGTTCACAATGCATTGATTCGTGGTGTTGATGCCCCTATAGAAAGTCTGCTGGATCATCGCGTCAGTCATATTGTTGTTAGGGCACTCCTTCACCATTGTTCTATATCGCTCCCAGATCTCATGCAATGGTTCCGTTGGCATTTGCTTGAAGGCTAGAATCTCGTCCCGAAGAGCCGCCATATGACTTGGAGAAAAGAACTTGGCAATAAATTTGTCCGCCAATTCATCCCATGTGGTGATAGAATGAATTGGTAACCTTTCTAACCAGTCCAACGCTTTGCCCCGAAGAGAAAACGGGAAAAGCCTCAATCGCAACGCATCCTCTGACACGTTTGTTTGTTTGCTGCCCCAGCAAGTATCTACGAACCCCTTCAAGTGCTTGTACGCATTTTGGTCGGAGGCGCCCGTAAAATATCCCCTTTGCTCGAGCAAGGTCAACATGATATTTGTGATTTGAAAGTTCCCCGCCCGGATTCAGGGAGGAACGATGGCAATCGCGTACCCTTGATTAGGAAGAACTCTTGGGACCGCTCTTGGCGGTGGCGGAGGAGGGTTTGGAATAGGATTGTTGTCATTTGCATTAACATTGGCATTTCTACCTCTCCGTGGTACTTGAGGTACCGGAAGCTCATCTTGCTCAACATCTTCAACCTCCTCCCCCGCCAAGGCATTGCCAAGAGGGTCATTTCCGTTTAGAGCCATGTGTACCTGATGGATCAACACAAATAAAGTTAGTAAAAAGAAGGAAAGAGAAGCAAAACACAAAACTAGCTACACAAATAGTTAACACCGTAAGCTCCCCGGCAATGGCGCCAAAAAGTGATCCGCAGCGGACTCAACCTTAGGAAGAGTGGGCGCTAATACTTTTACCCAATAGTGGTATCGGGGTCAATTTCCACAGGGAGCTAGAAAGGGAGTTGGATATTTGCTTAGCCTAGAAATGCGTGTTTGCTTCTAATTGATCTTCTATCATTTTTGGGTTTTTATTATTATCAACTACAATTTAACCACTACTAATTATAACTAAATTATGCTAAGATATTAATTCTAGGTTGTATGCAAGATAGAGAAAGGCACTAGGGTCGTGGCATTTACCTAGGTGGTCAACTAACGGGTAGAGATTCCTAATACAAGAATAATGATTATGGGGCTTATGCTATAACCGTTGCACGATTGCACTCACTCTCACACCTCTCGGTAGAAAGAGTGATTTTGCCCAATTGACTCTCTCGAGACCAGTTGGGTAGGCCAACAAGCCCAAGCAACTTAGGGCTCAAGTTGGGTAATTACTCTCTCGAGGTTTAACCCGTTAATTGGGACTACCATTCTCATGGGTCCATCCCAATTCCTTGTTGGGTTAATTTTGGAGTCATAGACACTCTTTCTCAAGAAGAGTCAAGACCCACTAAGCTAGACTTAGTGTTTGCAACCACCAAATCCTAGTTAAATCATAAAATTAACCCAAATAGCAAACACCCAACATCATTCAAGCATTAAACAATCACACCCATTAATTACACACACTAGGGTTGAGCCACAACCCTAGCTAATGGGTTTAGCTAGACATAATAGCAACAGAAATTGAAAAAAGGTAGTAGATAAAATCAACATATTAATTAACTAGAATGTTAATCTACAAGAATCCACGATAAAACAAGATGAAAATGCCCAAAATAGGCTAAAACTTGAGTCTCACGAGTGCTGCTGCTATCTGATATCTAAAACTTGACCTAGAAATAATAAAATATTCTATTTATACTAGGCTAGAAAAACTGGACAAAAATACCCCTGCGGGGCTGGCGCGGACCGCGCAGAAATGCAGCGCGGCCGCGTAGGGGTCTTGGCCTTCGATCACTCACTTCTGAAGCTGGGGACGCGGACCGCACAAAGAGGTAGCGCGGCCGCACAGGCTAATGGGCGCGGACTGCACAACAATGAAGCGCGACCGCGTGGACACCAGCGTTGACTGCGTAGAAAGGAGCGCGGACCGCGCATGGAAACCTTTGAAATGTATACTCTCTGAATCTCCTAGCGCGGCCGCGCAGCAAATCAGTGCGGTCCGCGCTAGGTCCTCTTGTCCCCACTTCAATGATTTTTGACACTTGAGCAGGTTTCACTCCGTTTCGAGCCGATTTTTGACTTTTGTCATCTTGTCGCTCAAACCTGCAATCAAGCGCA
>NW_017682788.1:8284-9317 GCF_001879085.1 Nicotiana attenuata | reverse complement strand
TCCAATTTATAGACTCAGAATGAGTCTAGGAATTCAGGGTTCCAAAGTAGAACCCAAGTCCAGACAAATCAAACTTGCCAAAACCCTCAGATCCTAGGGTTTCAACTCGAATCTGATACAGCAATGAGAAGATAAGCCATTGAAGCAGGCTCAGAGGTCTCTTTCAGAGACTCATGAGAAACAAACAGATATGATGGCAGGTTTGAAAGCATAAAGAACATGTTTGAGAAAAGCTCGGAACTCAAGCAAGTTCAGAAGAGAGAAGGAGTGATATAAACTTAAGAAACAGTAGAGGAAGCATGTTTAGAACTCAAACAGAAGTTCAGTAAAGGCAAACAAACTTAAGAACTCAGTATGATCAATAAAGGATGCCTTGCTCAAGTTGACAAAGAAGGTAGGGCCTGTTGTTCTTGAACTAATATAGAGCCTAAAGGCAAAAGCATATGATACTACAGTGCCATTGTCAAATTCCTATTCAACACATATATATCAGCTGTGTTCTATAAGTTGCCAATATTGCCTATATAAACACATTCAAAGAGGTGTTTGCCACCATATCTCTCAGTAAAACTTGAAAGTATTCTAAACTTTCTCTGCTCTTGAAGTCTTTGGTACATAGTCTTTCTTTCTTTTCTCATTAACATACTAAGACTAAAAGATTATGGCTATTCGTATGCCTCGAATGATCAAGAAGTCTTCCACATATGGAGATATTCCCAAGGGTCACTTTGTTGTGTATGTCGGGGAGAAGCAGAAGAAGAGATTCATAATCCCTATATCATTCTTGAGTCAACCTGTATTTCAAGACTTGCTCAGTCAAGCTGAAGAAGAATTTGGCTTTGACCATCCAATGGGTGATGTGACAATTCCCTGCACTGAGGACTCGTTCATTAATCTTACATCTCGCTTGAAGAAGTGAGAAGAAAATCAACCAGTCACCAGATTTTGCTACTCAATTTTGTAAAGTAGGATCTCCAGAGTGTACAGTTAGAAGAAACAGTAATTTGATATTAGAATGAGGAGATGTACCACT
>NW_017682788.1:3480-7944 GCF_001879085.1 Nicotiana attenuata | reverse complement strand
ACACATTATGCGTCGAGTCCCAAAAAGGTACTAAAGCCTCAATTATATCCAACCTTGGTTTAATTTTCAAAAGACCAATGAGAACGCCCAAATCTATTATCACAGTATCTCTGCTGACTTTCCCTAAGTCATTCCACCACATATGGAGTTCTAACGGGATTTCCTCGAGGACTGTGAAGGATTCATTTTCAATAGTGCTCATCCTGCACATTTATTTAGAGTGATCGGCTAAAAGACCATGATTTATTTTGACTCAAGAGAAAATTATCAGTTTTTCAAAACTGCATTTCAAAACGAAAACGCCTTTGCAAATACGGCCCTTCAGCACCTCAGGAAAGACGATTTTAGGGTTGTGTTTGCTAATCGACCAAAATTTAAAAAAGGACCATAGGTGGCTATTCATGCAAAAGCAGCCTTCCGGCGCACTTTTGGGGACATTTTGGCTATTTAGACAAGAACGGCATTACCCAATTTTATTTATGACAAAACAACAACATTTCGTATTTTTTGGCTTATTTTTGCAAAAAATGTTTTTTGGGTTATTTTTGCAAAAATGCAGTTGGACCCGGTGAGGTTTGCCTACGTATCCCACATCCGGTGAGAATCAAACTTCCGTAGTTCGGGCAGTGTTGACGCAATAGGAAAAAACACCAAAAAATTTTTAGAAAACAAATTCTTTTTTTTTTCAAAATTTCAGAGTTTCGGTACGAGATTTTCTAAGGACGGGTAATTACCTCTCTCACACCTCAATTTGATTTTTTCCAATTTTTCTATCTTATTCTAGAAGCCGGTCAACAAGCAATCCGAAGCAAATAAATGTACAAGTAGCAAGTAGAATGCATCAGGATGGTCTTTTTAATTGCGGGTGCACCTGTCCTAGACGGACCCAACCCCTGTGTTGAGTCCCCAAAGTCAAATGCACGTGATGCAAACAAGCATTCCTACTAGGGATCCGTCATGAGGCTATGTTATACTAGGTTTAAAAACCTGGGTGAATTGTTCTAGACCTGGCTTACCCAAGCTGACAACTCGAGCCGGGGGGGGGGGGGGATGGGTAGCGTACCGGGAATACAGAAGCTTCACCGGCTTTGCACCTTGTCCGATCCTCGTTCTAAATTTGGGATATGACTCTAACAGAAAAGAAGTTACACGAAGTGCACACTTTCCAGATGACATGTCGATGCCCCCTTTCTCTCGCGAAATCGTGTTTATGACATTTGGGATGACAACTCTTTTCTCTTTGGGAATTGGGTTTGCAATTTTTGAAGAGTCGCCACCTAATAATTAAGTGCAGTAGGATACTAAGAATGAATTTGATTTTAGAAAACCAGAGATTGGGTAAGGGCTTGAAATTATCTCGAGGGGAAGGTGTTAGGCACCCCTCAAGATACACTAGTGTGGTTCCCGGTCATGCTACAATTGTGACTTTAAATACAAACAACAAGTAAACAAGCAAGCATTGTAAATACTAGATAGCTTTCACATAATGGTTGCAAACAACTGAAGTACAAGAAGATTAAAGAATGCTGAAATTTGGAAGAAGGCAGTTTTATAATTGTAAAAAAAAAGGACACACAAGTAAAAGGGAAGGGGTTTGCAAATAATTGATGCAAGTAATCAGAAAAAGAAGTGAAAGAGGCGGAAGTTTTGGGAAGAAAACAGTACTGAAAATTAAAAAAAGGTTTTTACACAATTGGTAACCATTTATACACGTGGTGTTATCGCGTGGTCATCATATCTATATCTACCCTTTCCCACCCCGTTAAGGTATTAAAGCGCGGAATAGTCTCGTTACTTATTGCATGCTATTACACGTCCTAATCCTATCAGCCCCGGAGGTATTAGAGACTACTAGTCCTAAAGGGGAGGGAGAATTGGCTTTTAGTGGTTTAAAAGGAAAAAATCTAAGGCGACGGTCAAAACATATATGACAAGTATGGGGAAGCACATAAACAGGTAAGGCTCAAACAAAAACCTCCTTAAAACAAAGAGAAACATATAGTTTTAGCATGTCTTTCAGATACTGATTATGTCTTAATTAAACTTAAAGCATTAAGGCGTGGCTGATTTATCATATATTTTCAGATAAGATGTCCGAATTAGGCCTGCCTGCTGGTTGTAATTATTAAAGACTGGTGTAGTTAATTAATTACCTAATGGCTTGCCTAGGTGAGACCTATAGGCATGATATCTAACAATGCAGAAGTATACTGATTTTAAAGAAGGCTTGCTGATCATAGAAAACATAAGCTCTGCAGGTATTGAGTATCGATATTACTGATTTTTAAGTTTGTTGATGATTCATATTCAGTTGATTACCCCTATAGACATGCTTTCTAAGCGTGACTGGTTTTAAAATGTTTATAGAAATGCAAGAGTCCTATAAGCATGGTATCTAGAATGCAATTTGTTATTTAAGCCTATGAACCGTTTGCCTAATGATAGATGTAAATGCAGAATTTAAGAGATCCTATAGACAGGTTATCTATATGATGCAAGAGTGCAGAAGCCTAAAGTCATGGTATCTATATGAATGCGGAGCCTTAAAGACATGGTTTCTATATATGCAGAAGTGCAGAACCTTAAAGACATGGTATCTATATATGTATAAGTGCAGAAAACCGAAGGCATGATTTCTATATATGAGAAGTGTGGAACTATAGGCAGGATTTCTATATGAAATGCATAAGTGAAAAGCAGGATGTGATTACATGAATAAATACCTAAGAACATGTTGTCTACCCGCATGCATACATGAGTGACCCTCCCATTTTCACTATAAACCCCATAAGTTATTATAAATTATTACAACCCAGGATGAATAAAGAAAAGTATAATTACATCAGAAATTAAAGTACAACCAAGGAGAGCCTGATTCAGACTCCAGGTCTGAAATATGAAATAAACCAACTCCAAAGATCCAATTTCAAAAGCCTTTCTCATTTTCTGGGTGTGTCAGAGTTCCCAAGAGCCTCATGAACTCCGGGCAGTGCTTACACCCAAATTCTTTACAGAATTGAATTATAGTGCAGTGTGGAAGGGCCAGCCCTCAAATGTCCAAGTTTAGAGGGAACTCAAGGTCCCCCAAAGCAAGGCTCATTGGAGGGGGCAGAACATAGAAACTAAGAGTGAGTGTAAGTGCAGAAAGGGGTTTAGGGGAAAGTCAAGACAGACTGGTGGTCATACCCAGCAATTGGAAGTGCTGGCACACCCCAACCAGCCTATTAGCCACATTGGTTGGGAGTTAGGATCCTTTAAAGGATCAAGCACAGACATGAACAACAATTTGGATGCTGCCATGCCTGAACCTTAACTCAAACACGTAGAGGGGAATATGCGTATGGGGATTCACAGCAGAAAATAGATGCAAAGAGAATAGCACACATATTTAACACTAAGCATAGACAACAAAGTAGACAAGATGATATAAGCTGTGAAATAAACACATTGGGATAAGGCTGAAACTTAAATTAGAACATACCAGTTTCAGGGAAACAAGAAAGTAAAAGCAGTAGTCTTGTAAAGCCAAATTGCAAGCAAATAGTCAGAATATCTCGGAAGAGAGTAGAGTGTTGGGTGAAGCGTAAGAGTATTGAAAGTAAGTAATGTGTGTTAGAGTATTGAACTCAAGGTCGTCTTAAAGAGTATTCCCTTGGAAGTTTTCAAAGTGCAGAAGGGTCGTCCCCTTTAATAGTGCAGCAAGCAAGTAAGAAAAAGGTAAGAGAATAGTTTTGCAATCAATTACAAAAAGGATTCCCTTTAATTAAGGGATTCTGATTTCAAACGGAAAAATTAAATAAGGAAAGAGTCTGCTCAAAAAATTTTCCAAAGTAGTACAATAAAGGCAAATACACAGGGGTCTATTTAAGGAAAGAATTTAATAGTAACACGGTTTGTGAGAATAAGGAAAGGGAATCAATCAAACAGCCAGTAAAATCAAAATTGCAGGCTTTGTTCGAATGAACCAAGTCAGGAAAAGAGAGGAAAGGGTTTTACTTAGGGAAAATCAATAACAATCAATCAAACCTTACTAAAAGTAATTCGGAATCAATCATAAGTTGGCAAAACCTTTTTGAAGGAAGAATTTCTCATATATAAATCACACAGGTATGTCAAACAAGAAAGAGTTGTCATGTTAATTAGAAAACCTATCATAGAAAAGTTTAGAGTTCTAAACAATGAGGTTGCAGTCCAATTTATAGACTCAGAATGAGTCTAGAAATTCAGGGTTCCAAAGTAGAACCCAAGTCCAGACAAATCAAACTCGCCAGAACCCTCAGTTCCTAGGGTTTCAACTCGAATCTGATACAACGATGAGAAGATAAGCCATTGAAGCAGGCTCAGAGGTCTCTTTCAGAGACTCATGAGAAACAAACAGATATGATGGCAGGTTTGAAAGCATAAAGAACATGTTTGAGAAAAGCTCGGAACTCAAGCAAGTTCAGAAGAGAGAAGGAGTGATAT
>NW_017682788.1:0-3346 GCF_001879085.1 Nicotiana attenuata | reverse complement strand
GTGAGAGAGGTCTCGCGATCCTGTAGGCATCTGAGAGGCCAGCTCAAGTTGGTCTTCATGTTCGCATAAAGGATATTGCGTTCGCGAAGGTATGGTCAGTGGAAGCATTGCAAACACGAAGAGTGGAACGCATTCGCGTAGAGGAAGTGACGGTAGCTGGGGACCCCAGCCAATTGGTCTACGCGTTCGCGTAGAGGGTATGCGTTACGTGAAAGACCAGGAAGTGAAAGGTATGCGTTCGCGAGTGGTCCCTCGCGTTCACGAAGTCTTTACCCCTTTCCTTTTTCTTCAAAACCCTAATTTTGGACATGAATCCATCCAGATCTTTGTAGATCTAAAGCGATTCTGAGTTCGTCAACAACTTTTCTTTAAAAGTTCTCTTATTTCTTTACTGTTAATCGATTTTTAAACACTTTGTTATATTAGGGTTTGGTTTTTTCGTTATTTGTTGGTCGAATCTCTGTGTATCTGAAGTGTTTTCAAGTTTTCATGACCGTTTTCCTAAAGGATTTTCTGATTCCCTACTATTAATCAACTTTAAGTATTTTTCAAAATTAGGGTTTCTGCTTCGTCTATTTTTGCAAAGGGTTTTCTAAAATTTCTCATGTTTGTTTAATCTTTCTATAATGACTATGTTCCAGGCTTGATTGCTTGACTGTTCATTGTTTGATTTCAACATTTTTGTCCGTTATTGTTTGAATAATTGACTGATTAGCTAAATTATTTAGGGTTTCATTATTTGCTGAAATAATTTACTGATTTCTACTTGCTTTCCTTAACCCAGAGGTTCCTAATTGGCGTCTCTTGCCTATTTATGGGTTGATTGACCCTTGATTAGTCTCTAATTACCTCTGGTTGTCTTATTCCTGTGATTGATTGCTTGATTTATGGGTACTAACCCTAATTGGCTGTTAAACCTGCTTCTTGCCTTATTTGAAACTCAATCAGAGTTATTTATGGGTACAATCCCCTAATTTTCTGTCCCTATCATGTTTGATTGATTATTTGATTACTTCCCTTACCTTATTTACAATATTTACCTGCCTTGCCTTATTAACTTACACTATTCGACTCCTATATATACACTCTTGTTCTACCTCTCAAACACGAACGGTAGTTCAAAAAACAAACACACACAAATTTTCTCTCATCTCTCTTTCTACTACTTGTGCTCATTGCTTGTCTAGCCGGCTGAAAGCCAAGGCTAGACTGTGGAACCCTACTCACTTTACTTTCTGCTTTTTCTTCTTTAACTGGTATGTTCCTATTTCAATGTCATTCCGAAATTCAAATCTATGTGCTCCTTGTTGAATCCACGTCTCTGTTTGCACTAGTTTAATTGCTTAGGCACTTAATTATTCTCCCCCGTTTGCTGGTGTGATCGGTAAGCTTAAGTTTCACCCTCTCTTGTTCAGTGTTTTAATAAGCATGTCTATTTGCCTACGTATTCAATATGGTCTTAAACAGCCTATTTACTTTTGTGTTTTCCCTGTCCAGTAACCGCAACTAGTATTGCTACTGTGTGTGATTGAACCTTTGTGGTTTTTCCTATATTCTTCAGCATGATTGCCTCTGTATCCAGACTTATGTCTCACTGTGTTTAGCCAACATGTTTATTGCAGTGCTTAAGTCTTGTGTGTTCTTAAATAACATGCTTATCACTAAGTATGATTGTAATTTAAACCTTAAATCAGTATTTCCGCCTGCTCTGTGTCTCTATTAACTAACATGACTGCCTTCACCCTTCTTCTTATGTGCTCATCACCTCATTTGTAACGAAATTCTGCTTCTGCATAACCGTGATCACCTAGAAATTCTGTTATTTAATTACTGCTATAATCCTGCTTAACAAAAATGTTTATTCGTTATGTGCATTAGATATCCTGCTTTAGGACTATTATTGCATTCGCTTTAAAACCATGTCTACATCGCATAAATCAGTAACTATCCTATTTAAAAGCAATCCCAACACCTAGATATTACGTGGAAAACACCTGGCTCAAAAGGTGAAAAAACCACGACCTACTACTCAGTAGGATTTTTCCAAACTCCACTAAAATCACTGAGCCAAAAACTGCATTTACAAAACTCTTTGTAAACCTAAGGATTAACTCTAATCCCAGTGTAGCACACAGCCTCAACTGTTGCGACACTTTCAAGTTAACTCTAACTTGAATACTCAGAGTACCTAATACAATTGCTTCTAAGAAAGCTGAAAGGTACAATATGAAAACCTACTACAATTGAACTAGACTTAGAATAAACACAATGATGAAACTGGTTCTTCTATCTTAGTTCATGTAGCTTCAGACGTGCACACTTGTATCTCGCATATGTTGCTTGCAAATCAGACTTGATCTTTTTGCTCTCAAATATGCTTAACTTCTGCTTATGTGCATTACCTGTAAAAGAGAACAACTTGGTTATTTAATGGATTAGCAGTTAGAGTTTGATCGAGACTCCAATGCTTATCCGTAGTCGATTTGAGTCCTTAACCAATACAAACTCCCATCCTTATCCTAGCTTAGGATTGTGTTCTCTTATCATAAGGAGACTGTCCTTCTTAGAACTCAATGCAACCTTTTCGATTTCATTCAGAAGATATTTGCTGCGTAATCTTCAATACATATCTTCCTCTCGTGCCTTCCATGTGCAATGGTTATGACTAACTGTGTCTCTCAAGATGGACCAGGTCCTTCCCTGAGTTCATTTGTCAATCTTCAAAACTTCAACTGAACTTGGGCCGACATAAACAATATGAGCGCATATATTGTGCATAAATTTAAATGTGATGCAAGTTCCCGTTAGACTATGAATGTTGTCTTTGGACGGTTAGGATGACGTCCTCGGACCATGATGTCCTGGGCCATGAAGCATATAATAAAGGGTTCGCAGGCTATGAAATGATGCTCTCGGGCTATGAGAGTGATGCCTCTGAGCGATGATGCCTTTGAATAATGATATGCAAGAGACAAAGGAGTCCTCAGGCCAATGGCATGGCTTTCTCGGGCTATGAAGATGGTATCTCCTAACAATGACGCCCTTGGATAATTTGGCGATCTTTAAGCCCATGAAATGCATAAGGTGGCGATATTTCAGCCGATGCAAAATTTTAATGAGGTGGCGGTATTTTAGCCGATGCAGGATTTGAATGAAGTGGCGATATTTCAGCCATGCAAAGTGTAAATAAAATGGCGATCTTTCAGCCGATGCAAGATTTAAATGAAGTGGCGATATTTCAGCCATGCAAAGTGTAAATAAAATGGCGATCTTTCAGTCGATGCAAGATTTAAATCAAGTGGCGATATTTCAGCCATGCAAAGTGTAAATAAAATGGCGATCTTTC
>NW_017682787.1:8571-9318 GCF_001879085.1 Nicotiana attenuata | reverse complement strand
GTCACTTTGTGATTTTGCTCCACACTTAGCAAGCAATGAGTCGAAAGCCTTGTTGCAAAAGTGCGACCCCCCATCACTAATGATAGCACGAGGGGTACCAAACCTTGTGAAGATACTCTTTTTCAAGAATGCCACAACACTACGGGCTTCATTGTTGGGCAGAGCCACAGCTTCCACCCACTTTGAGACATAGTCCACCGCCACGAGAATATAAGTGTTCCCACAAGAGCTCACGAACGGACCCATGAAATCGATGCCCCAAACATCAAAAATATCCACCTCGAGAATCGTATTGAGAGGCATCTCATCCCTTTTTGAAATTCTGCCGGCCCTTTGGCATGCATCACATCTCTTGACCAAGTCACTAGCATCTTTAAACAAAGTCGGCCAATAGAAACCGCAACTCAAGATCTTTGAAGCCGTCCTCACCCCTCCATGATGGCCACCATAGGGGGAGGAGTGACAAGCCTCCAATATGATCAATTGTTCGCCTTCCGGTACACATCTTCTAATCACACCATCCGTGCAAATTTTGAGCAAGTACGGATCATCCCAATAAAAATCCAAGCTATCCCGTTTGAGTTTCTTCTTTTGGTTGGAAGAGAGCTCACCCGGGACAACTCCGGTCACAATGAAGTTGGCGATGTCCGCGAACCATGGCATGTCACACATTGACACAGAAAGAAGTTGCTCGTCGGGGAATGCATCATTTATCTCAAGACCGTCACATGGCCTCCCTTCTTCCTC
>NW_017682787.1:0-4798 GCF_001879085.1 Nicotiana attenuata | reverse complement strand
TTAATATAGAGAAAGGCACTAGGGTCGTGGCATTGCCTAGGTGGATAATTAACGGGTAGATGCTACTAAGGATAGATTGACATATTTGGGGCTTATGCTATAACCGTTGCACAATTGTACCCACTCTCACACCTCTCGGTAGAGAGAGTGATTTTGCCCAATTGACTCTCTCAAGACCAATTGGGTAGGCTAATTAGACCAAGCAAATAGGGTTCAAGTAGGGTGATTACTCTCTCGAGGTTTAACCTGTTAATTGGGACTACCATTTCTCATGGGTCCATCCCAATTCCTTGTTGGGTCAATTTTAGGGTTATAGACTCTCTTTCTCAAGAAGAGTTGAACCCACTAAGCTAGAATCAGTGTTTGCAACCACTAATCCTTAATTAAAACCTAAAATTAACCCAAATAGCAAACACCCAATATCAACTTAACCTTAGATGGCAACACCCATCAATTACCCACACTAGGGTTGAGCCACAACCCTAGCTGGTGAGTTTAGCTACTCATGCTAGATGCAAAAATTAAAGAAATAGATGAAGAAGTAAACATATTAATTAATTGCAAGGAAGAAAATACAATATTGAAGAGTAAGAATGCCAAAATGGCTAAACTAGGCGTTCTCACGAGCTCAGCAGCTTCAGAAAAACAAAACTTAACCTAAAATAGAAAAAGGTTCTATTTATACTGGGCTGGAAAAATTGGACAAAAATACCCCTGCGGGGTCAGCACGGGCCGCGCAAACATGACCGTGGCCGCACTGGCTCTTGAACTCTTGGCTTCTACTTCTCTGAAGTTGAGGACCGCGTAAAAATGAAGCACGACCGCGGTGGAAATTGGCGGGACCGCACAGAATTGAGCGCGGGCCGCATTGCTTGGGAAGGGTAAAAAATAGGCTCTCTGAATCTCTGCTCCGCGGACCGCGTAAAAGTGCAGCGCGACCGCGGAGCCTGACCGCGGACCGCGTTGGATTGACCGTGGCCGCGTAGCCTCCCCTTGAATTTTTCCATTCTCTGAACCTCCTAGTGCGGCCGCGTTCATAGTTGCGCAGTCCGCACTAGGGCCTCTTTTCCTCAACTTCCTTGATCTTTGACACTTGAGCAGGTTTCACTCCTTTCTGAGCCGATATTTGACTTTCGTCGCTATGTCGATCAAACCTGCAATCAAGTACAACTTGTGAGCATTTTGGGACTATTTTGTATCAATTTATGACCAAAGCGTAGGCAAGTAGGGGTATAAAACACATTAAAATCCTAACTTATCAGGAACTATAAGTATGGGATCGTTTTTGTGACGACCCCGCCGGTCGTCTCATGAGTTACCGCTTCGTTTCCCCCATTTCCGCTTCTTATTGCTTTATTTATCGATTTTATATGTGATCGGGTTGGTTGGCTCGAGTTCGGAAACGTTTTGAGAAGGTTTGAGACACTTAGTCTCTTTTAAGAAAGCTTAAGTTGGAAAAGTCAACCGGATGTTGACTTATGTGTTAGAAGGCTCACATGTGAGTTCGATGGTTCGGATAGCTTCGGGAGATGATTTGGGACTTAGGAGCATGATCGGAATGTGTTTTGGAGGTCCAGAGTAGATTTAGGCTTGAATTGGCGAAATTGAGTTTTTGGCGTTTTCCGGTTGATAGGTGAGATTTTGATATAGGGGTCGGAATGGAATTTCGGAAGTTGCAGTAGCTTAGTTATGTCATTTGGGATGTGTGTGCAATATTTCAGGTCATTCGGACGTGGTTTGATATACTTTTTGATCTAAAGCAGAATGCGGAAGATTTTAGAACCTTAGGCTTGAATTCGATGTGTTTTGGTAGTTTTGATGTTGTTTGAGGTGTTTTGAAAGTTGGCATAAGTTTGAATAGTAGTATATGATGTGTTTGCGCTGTTGGTTGAGGTCCGGGGGCCTCGGGGTGATTTCGGATGGTTGACGGGAAGTTTGGAAGTTGGTTGTGGCAGTTGAAGTTTCCCATTGCTGTCATAACCGCACCTGCGGCTAGGGGACCGCAGGTGCGGTCTCGCAGAAGCGAGTGTGTGGCCGCAAAAGCGGAAAAGGACTGGGAAGGCAGAAATCGCAGAAGCGGTTGAAGAACCGCACCTGCGATGGCGCAGGTGCGGATTAGGTGTCGCAGATGCGGAGCTTGGCAATTAAGTGACTTGCGCAGAAACGCAACTGGGATCGCAGGTGCGGGTCCGCAGGTGCGTGTTTGGGACCGCAGAAGCGGTTTAGCTGGACCAGAACATATAAGGAACTAGGGCTTGAAACTTAGGCCTTTGATTGAGGATTTGAAAGACCATTTGTGGTCAGATTTTGGAACTTTTGATATGTATGAACTCGTGGGGAGATAAGGAATCTAATGACGTAAAATTCATCGAATTCCGAGACGTGGGCCCGGGGGTCGGGTTTTGGTAATTTCGGGATTTGCGTTGCTTTTCGATTATTTTCGAGTGGGCGTTGTCCCTTTAGCATATTTTGATGATTTCGTTCGGATTTTGGTAGATTTGGAGCATCTGGAGACCAATTCGAGGGGCAAAGGCATTGCAAGCTCGAGTTTGGGCCGGATTGAGGTGAGTAATGATTTTAAATGCTGTCCTGAGGGTATGAAACCCCGGATTTCACAGCGTTTGGCTATGTTGAGGTGACGCACACGCTAGATGACGAGCGTGGGGTCGTGCACTGTTGGGGATTGTGACTTAGTCCATGCCGAATGACTGTTTTACTGCGTATTTGATAACTAATTGTTTGATATTATTATATTTTGGGCTAAATGCCATATTTGGGCTTCGTGCCAACTCTTTGGACCCTTAGGGGATCTTTACTGATATTTTTCCTCACTGTTTGATTTCATACTTGTGCTCAGTCATGCCATATTTTACTGTTTTCAAAACTCAGCCATGCTACTCTATTTTAAACACTTTAAATGATATTTTAAAAGATATTTTGAGCTGAGCATCATGTTTACTGTTGCCCGAGGGGCTTATGAGATTCTGACTGAGTAAGGCCGAGGGCCTGTATTGTGAGGTTACTTTTTGGGTCGGGCTGCACGCCACAGCGATGATGTTCTGATTATGATAATAAGGCCGGGGGCCTGAGATGGTACGCCACGAGGTGGCTTGTGATTGATATGAGGTCGAGAGCCTATTTATGATGCCACGAGATGGCTTGATATTGTGCTTGGGCCGTAAGGGGCCCCTCCCGGAGTCTGTACACCCCCAGTGAGCGCGGGTACCCATTATGATATGAGATATAACCCGAGGGGCTGGTATTGTTCTGTGATGTTGCCCGAGGGGCTGATTCTGTTGTTGCTGTGCCCGAGGGGTAGTTCTTATGTGTTTACCTTTTCTAGCTGTTTTTCCTCTATTTGTTTAACTGCTTAAAAGGTGTTTTATGAGATTTTCACTGTTTAATTGTGTTTACTGATTATGTACTGCCTCTTATAGCTTATTGTTGTGTTAACGTGATTTTATATCGCTTAGTCTTCATTTATTGTTATTACTCACTGAGTTGGAGTACTCACTTTACTCCCTGCACCCCTGTGTGCAGATTCGGGCGCTATAGGTCCTGCTAGCGAGGGTTGAGAGCTGTCCAGCAGACTTCCGGAGATTCACTAGATAGCTGCACGGCGATTCATAGCCCAGTGCATTCTCCCTCTATCTTATTTCCTTCTATTTCGGTTATGTAGTATTGGAGTAGACTTTCAGACTTGTAGTATTATTTTAGATGCTCATGACTGGTGACACCCCGATGTCGGGCCGTGTTGGTATTTAATTCCGCAAATTGTACTGTTCACTGTTATTTTGGGATTTTATTTCTGTTAATGACTTAGTATTTATTATTTTAAACTGCTTAAAGTGAATTGGAAGTGTGTCGGCTGGCCTTGTCTTTACGAGAGGCGCCATCAAGACCGGGTCCGGGTTTAGGGTCGTGACAAGTTGGTATCAGAGCCTAGGTTACATAGGTCTCTCGAGTCATGAGCAGGTTTAGTAGAGTCTTGCGGATCGGTACGGAGACGCTGTATTTATCCTCGAGAGGTTGCAGAACCTTTAGGAAAATTCCATATTCTTGAAATTTTTGTCGTGCGAATCTGTTGATCCGAGTACTAAACTTCTGATATTCTATCCTCTCACAGATGGTGAGGACACGCGCTACCGGTCAGGATGGACGACCACCAGTACCACCAACTGGAGCCACTAGAGGCCGAGGACGCGGTCGAGGCCGTGGTAGGGGCAGAGGTGCAGCCCACACAGCAGCTGGGGCCGCACCTGCAGATCCACCATCCGCCCCAGTTCAGGAGCAGGCCCCAATTATGGACACTCCAGCAGCACCAGCTCAGGCACCAGCTGTGCCCATTGTGATTCCGGGTCTTTAGGAGACTTTGGCCCAGATTTTGACAGTATGTATGAGTCTTGCTCAGGCGGTCGCGGTCTCTACTGTCGCAGCCACTTCTCAGGCAGGGGGAGGCTCTCAGACTCCCGCCGCCCGCACACCCGATCAGGTGGTTCAGGGATTGCAGACACCGGAGGCACCACTAGCCCAGCCGGTGGCATCTGCCCAGGGTTACGTAGCTCCAGTTATGCCAGAGGACGAGCAACATAGATTGGAGAGGTTTGGCAGACTCCAGCCTCCTACTTTCAGTGGTGCTGAGGGCGAGGATGCCCAGGGTTTCTTAGACAGATGTCAGAGGATTCTTCGCACCGCGGGTATTCTGGAGACCAGCGGGGTTGCATTCACGACGTTTCAGTTTACCGGAGCTGCCTTCACTTGGTGGGAGGCATATGAGAGGCGTAGGCCTGTTGGTTCA
>NW_017682786.1:0-9318 GCF_001879085.1 Nicotiana attenuata | reverse complement strand
GACCCTAAAAAGCAAAATACAATTCGAATGGTACTGAAGAATGTCAACAAGCGCTACTAAAAAGTTTAAAAGCGTACTTGTACAAATACCACCATTACTAGACCAAAACCAAAAGATGGGGAAAAACTACTCATCTACCTTGCTGCTTCAGAAGTGGGGGTAAGTGTCGTATTAGTTCGAGAGGACCAAGGTAAACAATCTCCGATTTATTATGTTAGCAAGTCTTTATTGGATGCTGAGACTCAATATCCTCATTTGGAAAAACTTGCATTAGCATTAATTATGGCATCTAGGAAATTAAGGCCTTATTTTCAATGACATCCTATCTCTGTAGTAAATGCTTACCCTTTACGTAATATATTGCATAAACAAGAGTTATCAGGTAGATTAGCAAAGTTGGCTATAGAGCTAAGCGAATATGACATTACATATCAACCTAGAACTGCAATAAAGTCACAAGTTTTAGCAGATTTTGTGGCAGATATTAGCCCAAGCATACAAGTAGAGGTAGAAAAAGAATTGCAGGTATTTAACGGGTCTAATCCAGGTACTTGGACCTTATTTACCGATGGTTAATCAAATGTAAAAGGAGCAAGTCTAGGCATTGTCTTGGTGCCACCTGTGGGAGAAACTATACGACAAGCCATAAAATGCCATCCTATTACTAATAATGAAGCAGAATATGAAGCTCTGATTGCAGGTTTAGAATTGGCACGAGAGCTTGGAATAGAGCAGATCATAATCAAAAGCGATTCGCAGCTCGTAGTTAACCAAATTCAGGGGACTTATATAGCTAGGGAGGCAATGATGCAATAGTATCTGGAAAAGGCACGGGACTTAGTTAAATAATTCCAAACTTGGAAAGCTACGCAGATACCAAGGGAAGAGAATGCCGAGATTGATGCTTTGGCTAATCTTGCATCCGCTGCAGAAGTGACAAATGAAGGAAACACTTCTGTAATATATTTGTTTCATTCAGTGCTCGATCAAGATAAAAATAAGGTAAATTACAATAATCTAACTTGGGATTGGAGAAACGAGATTGTCAATTTTTTGCAGCATGGAATACTACCCGAAGATAAGAGAAAGGCTCAGGCAGTTCGCTAAAAGGTTGCTCGTTACTGTTTAGATCGGGGTAATTTATATCGAAAAATGTTTGGTGGCCCTCTAGCAAGACGTCTCGGGCCTTCTGAAACGGAATATGTGATGAAAGAAATACACGAGGGACATTGTGGAAATCACGCTGGAGGAAGATCATTGGTAAAAACTATAATTCGAGCTGGCTATTACTGGCCAAAGATGGAAGAAGAGGCGGAAAATTTTGTGGCTAAATGTGACAAGTGCCAAAGATATGGTAACAACATGCATCGACCAGCTGGGCTATTACATCCGGTTGTTGCACTATGGCGTTTTATGAAGTGGGTCACGGATATCGTAGGTCCACTACCATAAGCCAAAGGCAAGGTAGATTTCTATTAGTACTCACTGACTATTTTACTAAGTGGGTAGAAGCAGGAGCCTTTAAAAAGGTACGAGAAAAAGAGGTTAGAGACTTCATCTGGTGAAACATCATATGCCGGTATGGGGTTCCAAAAGAGATCGTGTGTGATAACGGCCCGCAATTCATAGGTGCACAAATCACAGAATTCTTCCAAAGTTGGCAAATTAAAAGGATTACCTCGACACCTTATCATCCAGTGGCCAATGGACAAGTTGAATCAACAAATAAGGTTATTATCAACAACTTAAAGAAAAGACTTGAAGAATGAAAAGGCAAGTGACCAGAGGTGCTACCTGGAGTCTTATGGGCTTACCGAACAACGGCAAAAACAAGTATGGGGGAGACACCATTCTCACTTGTGTATGGTGCTGAAGCCTTAATCCCAGTTGAAATAGGGGAGCCAAGTACGAGATATACTCAAGTTACTGCAGAGTCTAATGAAGAAGAGATGTGGGTAAATCTGGATTTTCTTGAAGAAAGGAGGGAAACTTCCCTAATAAGAATGGCAGCGCAAAAATAAGTTATTGAGCGATATTACAATCGGAAAGCTCGTCTCAGATACTTCAAGATTGGGGACTACGTACTCAAGAAAGTTTTCCAATCCACAAGAGCAGCAAATACAGGAAAGTTAAGTTCAAATTGGGAGGGGCCTTATAAGATTCGTGGTATCGCAGGAAAGGGTGCATATGAGCTTGAAACCACGGATAACAAGATTCTACCTTCAAGTTGGAATGATATTCATCTGAAGAAGTACTATTTCTAAGGGAAGGAAATACCAACGGTCAGGTATCCCATTTACGATTTTTATTTTTGAATCAAAGTTATACTAACAATTTTAGATGATAGGCAAAAGGCTAGCCTACACCAAATGATGCAATTAGACCTGAAAGACACGCGGAAAAAAAACATAATTCCCGGTCTAGGGTTACAACTATTCTGATGGAAATGTAATGGGTTAAGCAGTCTTCATCTAAATTATACCTCCAAGTCCCGTATGTTTTTTCTTTTCAGGAAAAGGGCCACATGGAAGGAATAATCAAGTGGTCGAGATTTCATACTTCAAAGCTCAAACACTTGGGGGACTATATAATATACATATAACTTAATATATGTATAAGGAAGGCAAAAAAGGCTGAAACAATTAAATTTCAAGTAAAGCCTAAAGTCTACTCAGCAAATATCAAGTTCAGAGCAAAGTCACGAGCCAAAAACGCAAGTCCGCCTGATTCAAAAACCTGTGAAGAATACACTCGTGGATGTAAATATTCAAAATCTTATGAATGTTTAGGTTAAAGGAAGTATTTAGTCATGGGTCATAAAGAAACCCTTGGATTTTTTTTTACAAATTTGTTATAAAGAAAACAGTTACGGAAGAGTTATAGAAGATACTTAAATACATGTAAAGTATTATTCAGTTTGACAAGTTCGAATGAAATAAAACCTTTCTCAATGTTATTCCAAGAAACATGTGTGTTCCTATTTCTTCTTTCGTATGTTTACACCATTATGATATTGAGACGTCTTCTTCATTAAGTGTCATATATAAAAGGGCCCTCTTTTATAATTCATGCTTGATTTAAAAAAAAACCATGAAATTAACTATGCATTTTTTAAGTGCAAAAGTTAAAAGGGTAAAACAGAAACCCACGTATTAAAATTGAAGTGGAAAATAAAGCCTTAAATTTAAAAGGAAAAAGCAAGAGCAAACCACTAAAAGAGTAAACCAGAAACTCAAATCAAAGGCATCAAGAAAGTTGAGCACAAACTTTTTGATATCTTAATAACTTAGTTAAAACTAAGTGTGAACTTAGTCCTAACCTAATTGTCATTTTAAACCCCCGAAAAGGACTGGAGGTATGATGTTACCAAAAAAAATTACCCCTAAATGGGACCAGGGGTAAAACCACTAATTGTTCAGCAAACAAAAAAAAGCTAGTCAACTTCACAATTAAGCTTTCACTATGGAGCAGGTTCTGAACCAGTGTTCAAGATGGCATCATCGGCAGCAGAAGGTTCGACTTGATCAGAAGGAGCTGGGACATCCACTACATCAGGATTAGCTTCAACACCTTTGGGATCAGCCACGGGCGAACAAAAACTTTGGTTTTGCTGAGTCTTCTCGATAGTTTCTTTAATCTTTGTTATCTCAGCATCCAAGTTAAAACCTTCCTGGCTTACTTCCATAAGAGTGTCATGACGCGTGTTCAAAATGGCCCAACTGACTTCAATAGCAGCCTTGTCCTCAAGAGTTTTATAATCTCTCTTCTAGTGATCAATTTCATTCTTAAGCTCTTCCTTCTCGGCTAAAGCAGCATCATAAGAAGCCGGCAAAGGGGCAAGCGAAATCTCCAAAAACTTAACTCTGTCAGTAGACACTCGGAGGTCTTCTTGGGTTTGAGTGAGCATTTGACCAAGCTCACCTGCATAAACTACTTTCTCATCCAGCAAAGCTTTTAGACCTCTGATTTCTTCTGTAGCCTTAGAGAGTTGTTCAGCAAAAAATGACTCAAGAATGTGCTTGTCCTTGTCTTCCTGGTTGGAAGAGGCTTTTTCAAGTGCTAGCTCCGCTGCCATGACTTTTACTTGCTGCTCCAAGGTACATTTGTTCTCCTCTAAAACATCCATCTCAAGCTGATGACTTTCATATTGCTCTTCCCAATTATCAGCCTCAATCTGATAGTCATGCATCAACTGCTCCGTATGGGAAACCCTTTTCATCATCTCCGTACCGATGAGATTAATCTACATAAAAAGAAAAGGATGAGAACCCTAGTAAAGGGAAACTACATAAGGTAAAAAAGGAAGCTTATACCTTCAATGATGACTGCATGATGTCGTTCATCCAAGTCAAAGAACTGTGACTCTCCAGTTTTGACTTTTCCACCGAACCTATCAAGGGTTTTAGCCATACGTCAGCTTGGCCTGACTTCTTCAGAAGATTACCATCAGCAGGAACCTCAATGGTAATTTGCTTTATTGACCTGCTACCACTTGAAGAACCAATTTCATGATGAGAAGTAGTGGCAACAGGAACGGATGAAGAAGTTATAATAGCTTCGGGTTGAGCAGAAATAACAACGGTGGGAACGGGCACATGGGATTCCATTGGAACTGACATTGGAAATGAGGCAAAAGGTGTTTCCTCAGAAACCAAGTCCAAATTTTCATTGTCAAACCCACGTGAAAAGAGGTGCTCAGCAGAGTCACGGGATGTCACATGCGTCTCTTTATCAGAACTCACTAAAGTGGCTTCAACGGGTTCGGTCACAAAAATAGAATGAGGAGGAGGACTAGATTCGTCATCCGAAATGACGCATCTTCTTGCCCGCAACTTACGCACTAAAGAGCATCCATCTCGCTCCTCTTCATCTTCAGATTCTTGTGGTCTATCAGCCTTTCTTTTCGATGAAGAACTCAAGATTATCTCTTGAGCTCTTGCCAAGGAAAGTCTAGAAGCTGCGACTGACTCAACACTCGCTCCTCGAATAGGAAACCCTGATAAAAAGAAGGGTTAATAAATTCTAAAGATAGAGTAGACAAAGAGGGAGGAGATAAAGATTTACCGTGAGTCTTAACCTTCCAACCAAACCTGTTTGAAAGGTACTTCCAAGATCTTACTTCCATCGGAGCAATTTTCAATAATTTTTCTACCCAACCACGGAAATTGGAAATCTCTTCAACAGTTCCCATGGTTGCTGAAAAAGAAAAGTAAAACACTTACGGGAAGAACAAACTCTTATAAAAAATTGTAAAGAAAACTTACGTGCAAAGTTCCACTTCTCAGGGAATGGAATATTTTCTTCACCTACTAATCATTTTGTAGGAGCAGCAACAAATCGGGCGTACCAGCCACGATATTTATCGTCCTCGGGGCTAACTAAAACCCTCTTACTCCTCGCCACCAGAGTGAAAATTCCATGACGGAATAATTTAGGAGAATAAAGGTGGATTAAATGGTAGAAGGTGAAAGGCAACTGAGCCAAATTAGCCAAATACCGTAAGCATGCAACAGACCTCTACACAATAGGTCCAATTCGTCCTAAACACACATTAAAGAAGCGGCAGAATTCAAAAATGACTGGATCAATAGGAGGTCTAAAGTCTAATGTAAAGGGGTACGTGCACACAAAATAAAAGCCAGCTTTGAAAGAAGTAATTCTTTGATTAGCATTAGGGATAAGAATTGGGAAATCAAACATCCAATGGCAATCTCTACGAACAACAGAGATCAAACCTTCAGTAATCTGTGAAGGATATACATCGGCACGATCTTGAGAAGACATAGAGGAGACCTGATTTCTAATCTTTTCCCTATCAGTATACAAAGAAAGCTCAGCAGGGATAATCTTGTCTACTCTAGGCTCACAAATCGGTTCACTGGAATCCCTACTTCTAGCAGAAGACCTATGAGAAACAGAAGCCCTAGTTCTAGAAGACGATGGAGGAGTAGAACTAGGTTGAGATGAAGAACCTCGAACGGAGACTGACCCTAAACTACGCAGTCTTCCATCTCTCCTGCTTCTGGTAGGAGTGGGGGGGGGGAGTTCATCTACAATAAGGACCTTTTGACGATCAGGGTTTGAAGAAGACATAGCTATACGAAAGTGAAGAAAAGGTTGAATGGCAAAGTAAGAAAAGGTTGAATGGCAAAGTATGAGAAACTTTTTCGGGAAAGAAAAGACAAAGAGTATATTTATACTCAGAAGAAACCGTCAAACAAAAACGGTAATGATGGAAACGTCATTATGAAAACTATCACTTCGTGGTTGATGCAGCCGTAAAAAAGCCCTAAAAGACGCTCAGGAACTGCATAACCAATCAAAAGCCACCACGTGTCACATGCAATAAATGGAAGTGACATACGAAGCATCAGTTCTGAAAATTGTATAATGATATGTAGGAATGGCGGCAAATATTCCCGCTTTAATGAGATCCACTTCTCAAATATTCAATTGCTGAATAAATGGCAAGTGGGGGGACTATTTGTATTGGGAAAAATCGAGTCAGCATTTTGAATTAATTATGTGGCTGACAAGTCAAGACACGTGGATTAATAGAAGTGTGACAGTTGTCAAAGGGTACACAAAGAGACGCGGGTCTTAATAGGTACGGGCAAAGGTACCAGAAAATAAAAAAGAACGGTTACTCGGATCTCTTGAAGAGACACCGTTGGAATGAACCCAGACAGCAAAAAGTACAGATGCGTAATATCTGCAATTAATGATAGGGAACCTTAGGGAATATTCACGAAACAGTTACGATTGTCAATCATAACGTCTTATTAATGTCATTAATTGCTCATAATGACTCTATTATGAGAGGAAAGAAACGTAGTACTTAGAAATAACTATAAAAGGGAGAGAAATAACATTTGTATGGGGACATTGACGATAATTGGAATAAACTCATTTACATTGCTTTATATTGCTTACTCGGCTACTTCTGAGTTTAATTTTCCTTTCTTGTTACATATTTATTTCCTTATTTGATTATCGGTAACTTAAGTTCTTCTAAAATTACGCTTTGACCGAAATTCTTATTTTCTGGTTAAACAAAAACCTCTTATATTATATTCTATTTTTCCTTGAAAAATAACTAAAGATCATCATCTTCATGATCCATGAGAATCCAAGATCCATCTTGCTGTTGAACCATCCCTTTGTTCTTCTCAACCCACCACGATGCTGGTACACCATATTCATCTTTTAACGCGTCTAAATACTTGTTAACTACAGAAATATCGTGTTGCACTTCTAGCTTAAACCCTCCTTTTGATCCTTGCGTTCCAGCAACTCCATGCAAGTAACAGTCCATATTATGCCAACTGCTCTCATCTCCAGGACTTCTTAGATATGTCGACTTCGTAGTATCAATGTCTAATTGAACACCAACATCAGAGTAACCAAGCAATGGGTAATTTGGAACTATATCTGGCGCATTTCGGACTCTTAGAGCTCGAAGATTTACAAGTTTGGAGAAAGTTTTCTTCAAATTTTCATCTCCCACTCTAGGACTTGCAAATAGAAATGCAGTTACTGGAAAGCCCTTGTTAAATCCGTTGAAAACAATATCCACTGCATTTAATGTCGCAACTGCTGCCCCCATGCTATGTCCTGTTACTGTTATGGTAATTTCCTCATTCTTGTATTGCTCCACCAATCTTTGAACTTCACCAAGAACCTAAAAGGAGAATCCAAAGATTATTAATACAGTACTTCCTCTGCTCTCGTTTATATTAACCTATTTCCTTTTTGGTTCGTTAAAATAAATGATCCCTTTTTAAATTTGAAATTAATTTAATATAAACTTTCATTTTTACCCTCAATGAGAAGTTTTTATAGACATACAAATACTCTCGCATGTTTAACACCACAAGTTTCAAAAGAATTATGTATAGACATACAAATGTTATTGCTTGTTTAGGACTATAAGTTTAAAAATCTTTGTTTTTTTTTTCTAAAACTTTATGTCCAGTCAAATAAGTTCGCATAAATTAGAGCGGGAGTGTTTTTTGTTTTACATGATTAATACTTAGAAACTAAATTATTAGCCCTTTAAGCAAGAAAAAAAAAAGTCTCATTTCTTGTAAAAGGAAGATGGATTTACCTGGTCTCTTGCACTGGCCTTACTGAATGGTGATCGTGAATCATTAGAAGTATAAACGGAATACCAACCGTGATGAACTTTGGGAATAGATTTTTGACCAAAGATTTCAGGGGCAGAGACTTGAATAAAGTCAAAATCATTAAACCATTCCATAGTCTGAACACTTCCTCTCCAAGCAATTACTATATCCCTTCTTCCTAAAGCAACTTTCCCCTCATCAGTAGCAACAGCAACAAAACCAACCCAATTTGACTCCTTGCTCCAAGCTTCCCTTGACAAAGATTTTATGATCAATGCTTCTGGAACTTGGACAGATGATGTCGCGTAAATATATTTGGTCACCTCATATTTGAATGGATTGGACATTTCAATCCCAGCTCGAGATAAGAGGTTCTTTTTTGAGTATCTGCAACTTCCTGCATACTTTGATAGTTTGTTGGTGTTAAAGACATCTCGAGTTGCTTGTGCCATTTCTCCATAGTGAATAATGTATCGACGAAGATCATTGTCTAATGGATTTAATAAGCCTTCCCAACTGTTATTCCCACTAAGAAACCTCCATCTTTCTGCTATATTGCCCTTATATGGGTCTGCACTATGTATCTTCTCTAAATTGAAAAGAAGAAAAATAAAACCAAAGGAAAATACAGGAATTTGCATCTTCTCTATATTGGATTTTTGTTGCTCTGGAACAGTTGAGTATGTTCCTCCTGTGGTGTGTCCGTTAGTTATTCTTCTATTTAAATACCCTATCCTATAGGTTGGGAAACTTGTGGTTTAACTCCCTTTTGCTTTTATGAATTTTACAAAAATGAGAAATTAGATAGTACTCTTTTTGGGCCATACTCGAGAATACGGCCGGCCATACCTTTGAAAGTTTTGATTTTTATCCGTTTCCAAAAAAACATGTAGAAATATTTAAATTTGATTGATTCATTTTTTAGGCATTATGGCAGATCTAACACTTGAATATTTAAATCGCACATGATGGAACCAAACATTATAAATGTTGTCCAGGTTTCATATCACATTATGTATAAGGAATATTTTATATTATTAATTTGATTTAACTTGGTGTAGCAGATTAAATTCTCAAAATTAAACTCGTCTAAATCACTGATATTCAAAAGTTATTGGTGGAAAGTACAGCTTTAGAGCCTTTTGAACTTGACATCTATTCTTAGTTTCCTGTTTTCCAATTTTATAGGCGA
>NW_017682785.1:8616-9319 GCF_001879085.1 Nicotiana attenuata | reverse complement strand
TCACATGATGGACCTGTTCCATGACTGAGTTCATTTGTCATTCTTCAAACTTCACCTATCTGGGCCAACAATTCCCCTTTTGATGATGACAAACTCTGTCTTTTCACTGATCAAAAACTTGTAAGAACTCAGGCTTAATCATTATCACTTAACTTAGAAATTTACTTCTCATTAAGGACCAGGTTAATTAGGTTATAAATATAACTTAATTCAGAATAATGAGTAAAGCACATATCATCTCTTCCCCCTTTTGGCATCATTGAAAAGTTGCATACACAGTGTGAAACCCAGACTTTAATAAGTACTCATGGCCACTGGGGCAACTGCAAGTGAAATCATTTTGCAATTATCAATAATCAACACACATATTTAAACTATTAAGATCAGAATCATTATCGAACAAGAGAAAACAGCAGTTGTCATTGATAAAGATATGGTTCCACAAACAGTCCACAAAAAGAAAGAAAAACTTCCAAAACATGAGCAAAAGAAAACAGAAACATCCCTAATCCAGGTCACTGGGGTTCACTGGGGGTACTAGACTGGTTCTAAAGACAAGTGCTGGAAGAACTAGAGCTTGGAGGAACTAGAGGGTTGAGATTGGAGAAGGTTTAGCATATTCTGAAGCATTCCATCACTCTTCTCCTTTTCTTTTGCTAGCTCAGTTCTAAGGCCATCTCTCTCATTCTCCAATTTAGCCACG
>NW_017682785.1:0-4198 GCF_001879085.1 Nicotiana attenuata | reverse complement strand
CGCAAAGTGCAAACGCGTAGTTGCTTTAGGCGCGTGTTTAATAATATTACTTTCCTAAATTCGGGTGCGCATTTATGTGACCCAAATCCAAATCTCAACGATGTTAAAATATGTTAAAAACCACGGGTGCATTTATGTGACGTGGTTCGAGACGTGTTTTAACGACATTGCAATTCTCTTTAATAATAATAATAATAATAATAATAATAATAATAAAAGCGCTAAAAGTTAAAATTTGCACATAGGTTCATAATTGTTTAAAATCAGATAATTAAGCCGAATATAACAGTTGAGCGACCGTGCTAGAACCACGAAACTCGGGAATGCCTAACACCTTCACCCGGCTTAACAGAATTCCTTACTTGGATTTCTGGTTCGCGGACTGCTAACAGAGTCATTCTTTTCCATGATTCGGGATTCTAAACCGGTGACTTAGGACACCATAAATCTCCCAAGTGGCGACTCTAATCTTTAATAATAAATCCCGTTTCGATTGTCCTTTAATTGGAAAAACTCCTTTACACCTCTTCCGGGGGTTTAGTAGAAAAAAGGAGCTGTGACAGCTATGGCGACTCTGCTGGGGAGAAGAACCCAGTACTTCGGTTCAGGGTTCGAGAATTCGAGCTTGGAATAATTGTTGTATTTGGCTTTGTTTATTATCTGATTTTATTACATGTTTGGGCCTAACGTGCAAAATGTTGCTTTTTACCGCTTTGATATTATCTGAATTGTATATATAAAACTGTTACGAAACCCTTCTCTTCTCATCTTCGGGGATGTGCTAGCTGGTCGAGACTCCCTATTCTGTTAGTGTCATACCTTGAAATAAGAAAGAGGCCGGACAAGTTACTAAGCCGGATGGCCTTTTGGTTCCCGGTACGTAGCCCCCTCCTCGACTCAAGTTGTCCGCTTGGGTACACAGTCTAGAACATATACCCAGGTTTTGAACCTAGAATAACTCAGCCTCATGCCGGATCCCTAGTAGGAACGCTTATCTGCATCATGTGCATTTTGACTTAGGGGACTCAACACAGGGGTTGGGTCCGTCTAGGACAGGTGTACCCAAAATAACAGACCATCTTGATGCATCCTATGTGCTACAATGTTGCATTTATTCAAGGGGAAAAGGGTCATTTGGCAGACCAATGATAGTTGAGGCAAATGAAAAAATGAAGAGTAAAAAATGAAGAAAGAAGAAAAAAAAGAGAAAAAAGAGAGGGTGAAGTGTGAAGATAAAGCGAGTGGGGCCCAATTACGTTTTCTGTCAGATTTTTGCTAAGAAAAAAAAAAGAGCTTGAAAAATTCAAAAATATTTTGCACTTTTTCATCATTTTTCGAAAAATCAAAAAAATAAAAAAAAAGAGAAAAAGAAAATCCAAAAAAAGAGTTTGCATGTTTCATCATTTTCAAGGAAAAGACAAAAAAAAATATTTTCTCTAAATTAGTTGTTTTTTTAATTTTCGCCTGTATCCAATCTGCCCGAACTACGCATACCTGATTCTCGTCTTTCGGGGCGTGATACGTAGCCAACCTACATAGGGTCCGGTCTTCCTAGTAAATCTTAGGTTCTTGGCTTTGCAGGGTCTTAGCCAAATTTTACACTTCTAGCCACCTTTTGGCTAAATAAGTCATTTTGCAAAAATAATCGCAATCATGTCTTGCATGTGTCTAATAGAGAATGTTATTGTCTCACATAGTGTTGGTTTAAGTTTTCTCATACAGGTGCGAATTTACTAATCGGAGTTTGAGCAGGACAGATACCCCAGGACCGCTGCATTCAGGAGTTACTTAAGGAGATTTATTTTTATTTTTATTTTTAGTTATTTTTGAGTATGTTTTTTTTATGCCATCTTTTACTTTCTAGTTTTGTACAGTAATGTCAAATTTTTTTGTTATTGTACTTTTTATTTTGTATTTGAAAAGGCGTGGTGTAACTCAAAAATCCAAAAAAAGATGTTGCATTTTATATTTCCGGTATAAGTTTTCTTTAGAATACTAATTCTAGAAATGAAAAAATTGAGGTTGTTTTCCTTTAGGCAATTAATATCTAGGACTTAAAATGAATTGTTTTTATGTTTCCTTTAGTATATCAGGGCCAAAATTCAAAGAAAAGAATTTTCTTTTAGTACTTCTTTAAAAGCTTTCTTTAAGGTGATAATTTCAAAATTCAAAAAGATTTTCTTTTGAGGTGTTTCTTGGGGAAATTAGTGGAAAAAAAAAGAAAATCTTTTTATTTTCATTAGAACTTTAGGATACTGTACATAGAAGAAAAAATATTTTGTTTTATCTTTTTCATTGCTTGTTTCAAAAATCTTGCATCAGGATATTAAATAAAAATTCAAAATATTTTCCTGTGGTTTATTCTCTAGATTTTCTTACCTAAAAAAAGGAAAAAAAAGAATCAAAAATATTTTTTTTTTCTAGGGCTTTCCTTAATAATTTTCCGTAGGGTGTTTGCTTCAAAAGAAAAAAACAAAGAGAGAAAAAATGCCCGTTAAGCTTGAGTTTAGAACAGGTCATAGAACATTAAGTCTAGAAAATTCAAAAAAAAAGGGATTTGCTTCTTTTATCCCTATTTGCTCATCAGAGTAGTCATTAAGGTAAAAAAAAAAGGAAAAAAGAGAACGTCAATTTGTTTCTTGATCTTCCAGAACTACGCAAAGATCTGATTCATGCGGGGTCATGATACGTAGGCAACCTACATAAGGTTCGATCGAATTATTTTTTTTATTTATTAAAAGGAAAAAAAAAGAGGAAAAATAGGAAAAAGAGAAAAGGAAAGGAAAAAGAGGCAGAATTGTGGCATGTGAGAAATGAGAAGGAAGAAAAAGAGTGATAATTAGAAAGAAAAAGAAAGAAAATGAGCAAGCTAAGAAGTGTGAGAAAAAGAGAGGTTGACATAAACAATTGGGATGATGCCATCTGACCTTTGTACCCTCGAAGTCATCTTTAGAACCGATAACTGTGGCTAGGTGCATTGCACGTAAAGTGAAATTATCTTATGTTAAATACCCTAACGCTAACGTGATGGTTTCATTTTTTCATATCATTTAAGAAAGGTGGTTGGTTTTGTGGTTTTTAAAGTAACTCTTCCATACAACACAAAGGCAAAAGGCAATGGTAGAGAACAACAGAACTGAGTGGGTTGATACGGGTGCCCAAAAGCAATTTTTAGACCCATATGCGAAAGGCTTTGATCCTGCTGTTCGATGCATGTACCACTCTAAAGTCCGGGGGCATAGCATTGAAGATTGTCGCTCTTTGTAAAGGGAAATAGAAAGAATGATTCAAGAAGGGGTAGTTGTGGTCAATGACAGTGACAGGGAGCATGCGAATCCTCTTGGGAACTTGTTGATTAAAGTTGATAATGGTCTTGGCAGTATTGATGCGAAACTCAGTGGCTAAGATGTCGTGCTTGGTAATTGGGAAGACGCTCCATTTCTTGGTCAGCCGGAGTGGAATTTTGGTGGTTTATTTTGTTGTCATTTCTGTTGTCCAGGTTATTTCAGGGTTGTAATCCGGATATTGTCTTGTGACTCAAACCCTTCTATCCTTTCATTTTGCTTGGTTTGTTTAGTCGTAGTAGCTCGTTTAGTGCTGTCTAGGTTTGTTCCAGGGTTGTAACCCCAGTCTAGTTTGCTTGTCTTGTTGTTCGAACCGTTTCACCATCTGTCTAATACAATTTCCTGTCTTCTGTTATTTCTAGTCATTTTCTTTTGCTTAGTTCTCTTTTCTTTCCACAGTTCTTTTCCTGCTGGTTCTAGTGACATGACATGCATGCATAATTCTCAGCCTGAGCTCGAAAGTTAGTTTAGTCATGAAGCATTGAAATAATTTCGAAGATGATAGGGACACTTGAGGGAAATAAGAACAAATGTGGACATTTTGAGATCATTTGAAGCCCGAACCATGTGAAACTGGGGCAGATAGGACATAAAGAAATACTGTTGAAATGCATCATGCCGCATCGGTCTGAAGCCAAAGGCAAGTTTGCCCCAAATTACAGGGGCCGTTCGTGATAATGAGAGTGAGAGTGTTGTCCAATGTTGCTTTTAGTTAACAGATGTAGAAGGCAAATGTGTGGATATGGTTATCAGGTCTGGTACAATCAAAAAATATTACGAATGTTTCCCTATTTGCTTAATGTATTTGTTGTACCGGCATGTTTTGAGGTTGGAATGACGAGGTCATTTTGTCT
>NW_017682784.1:0-9319 GCF_001879085.1 Nicotiana attenuata | reverse complement strand
CTTTACCTGGAACCCACAAACCCTTCAGGTTGTTCCATGTAGATTTCTTCCTCCAACTCTCCATTTAAGAAGGCCGTCTTAACATCCATTTGATGAATTTCAAGACCATAAACTGCAGCTAACGCTACTAACATTCGTATGGACGTAATTCTTGTAACTGGAGAGTATGTATCAAAATAGTCAAGACCTTCCCGTTGTCTATACCCTTTGACCACAAGTCTTGCCTTATATTTGTCAATAGTGCCATCATCTTTCATTTTCCTCTTAAAGATCCATTTAGAACCCAACGGTTTATTTCCAGGAGGAAGATCAACCAATTTCCATGTATGGTTGTTCAATATGGATTCTATTTCACTATTGACTGCCTCTTTCCATAAAAATGATTCCGAAGAAGACATAGCTTCTTTAAATGTTTGAGGCTCATTTTCCAACAAGAAAGTCACAAAATCTGGTCCAAATGAAGTAGACGTTCTTTGACGTTTACTACGTCTTGGATCCTCCTGGTTAAGTGTACTTTCTTTTGTTTCTTCCCGAGGTTGTTTAGATCCTTCACCAATCGACTCATATTCCTTTTTATACAGATATATATTTTCAAAGAACTCAGCATTATCTGATTCTATAACCGTATTATTATAAATGTCGGGATTTTCTGATTTATGAACCAGAAATCGATATGCTTTACTATTAGTCGCATATCCTATGAAAACACAATCAACGGTTTTCGGTCCTATTTTTACCCTTTTAGGTTTAGGAACTTGCACTTTTGCCAAACACCCCCACACTTTAAAATAATTCAAGTTGGGCTTTCTTCCTTTCCATTTTTCATATGGAATGGATTGTGTTTTGCTATGGGGTACTCGATTTAGTATTCGGCTAGCTGTAAGAACGGCTTCCCCCCCCCCCCACAAGTTCTGTGGCATACCAGAACTTATCAATAATGCGTTCATCAGCTCCTTTAATGAACGACTCTTTCTTTATGCAATCCCATTGGATTGGGGCGTGTAAGGGGCCGTTGTTTGATGAATAATTCCATATTCTAAACATATTTTTTCAAAAGGAGATTCATATTCACCACCCCTATCACTTCTTATCATTTTGATTTTCTTGTTAAGTTGCGTTTCAACTTCATTTTTGTATTTCTTGAATGCGTCTATTGCTTCATCTTTACTATTAAGTAAGTAAACATAGCAATATCTAGTACTATCGTCAATAAATGTTATGAAATACTTCTTTCCACCGCGAGATGGTATTGACTTCATATCACAAATATCTGTGTGAATTAAGTCTAAAGGATTTGAATTCCTTTCAACTGACTTATAAGGATGTTTAACATACTTAGATTCCACACATACTTGACATTTTGATTTTTCACATTCAAACTTAGGCAATACTTCCAAATTAATTATTTTCCGCAAGGTTTTATAATTGACATGACCCAAACGTATATGCCATAATTCATTTGACTCAAGAAGTAAGACGAAGCTGAAAATTTATTATTATTTTCAACAACCATTACATTCAGCTTGAAAAGGCCCTCAGTGAGGTAACCTTTTCCTACAAACATTTCATTCTTATTTATTACAACCTTATCGGAAACAAAAACACATTTAAAACCATTCTTAACAAGAAGTCCAGTAGAGACTAAATTCTTCCTAATCTCAGGAACATGAAGGACGTTGTGCAAAGTCACCACTTTGCCGGAAGTCATTTTGAGAAATATCTTCTCACATCCTTCAATCTTGGCCTTTGAAGCATTTCCTATAGAAATTGTCTCATCGGGTCCAACAGGAGCATAAGTAGCAAAAGCTTCTCTAACAGCACAAACATGGCAAGTGGCTCCAGAATCAATCCACCACTCTTTAGAATTGCCCACCAAGTTGCATTCGGAAAGCATGACACATAAGTCATCAACATCATCATGCTTTTCAACCATGTTTGCTTGACCCTTCTTCTTGTCTTTCTTCGGAGCACGACACTCTGTAGATTTGTATCCGGTTTTTTCACAGCTGTAGCAGTTTCCACTGAACCGCTTCTTGCTTGGGTTGTATTTCGGTCCAGAAGCCTTCTTCCTCTTTTTGTTTTCTTCAATAATGTTTGCTCCCATTATTGTTGAGTTCCCACGGCCTCTCTTTTCAGCAGCTTTGTTGTCCTCTTCGATTCTCAACCGAACAATGAGATCTTCAAGGGACATCTCCTTGCGTTTGTGTTTCAAGTAGTTTTTGAAGTCCTTCCACAAAGGAGGCAACTTCTCAATCATCCCTGCTACTTGGAATGCTTCATTGATGACAAGACCTCCAATAAAATTTCTGTTAGTAAAAATACTAAGATTACTACTTTCAACATCAATATTAATTTGATTTATACCTTCAGCAAGGAGATCGTGAATAATCACTTGCAATTCCTGGACTTGGGTAATAACAGACTTGATATCTACCATTTTGTAGTCCAAAAACTTTGCAGCAACAAACTTTTTCAACCCGACATCTTCGGTTTTGTATTTCTTTTCAAGCGCAGTCCATAATGCTTTTGACGTTTCCGCGCCACTGTAGAAGTTATACAAAGCATCCTCCAGCCCACTTAGAATATAATTCTTGCACAAAAAATCTGAATGCTTCCACGCCTCAATCACGAGAAAGCGTTCAGTTTCTGGAGTTTTATCGGGCAGCACAGGAACATCTTCCTTGATGAACTTCTGGAGACTTAGAGTAGTCAAATAGAAGAACATCTTTTGCTGCCAGCGCTTGAAATCAATCCCGGAAAATTTTCCAAGTTTCTCCGCCGGTGCCAATGCTGCCAGTGTTGTTCGGCTCGTTGAGGCATTGGCAGTCACTGTTGGAAATGCTTGGTTCACATTATCATTAGTCATTTCTATAAAGAATGACACAAACGTTAAAATCACGTAGATTTTAATCTCCAATAGAGTACAAAACCACAAAGGTTTTACTCTCCAAAAACAGTAAGTACAACTACAGAATATATGTTAAATTTCTTAAGCTTGTTAGTATACTGTATTTGTAAAATAATTCTGGAAATGTAAATGAATATAAACATAAATGAACATAAATAGAAATGACATAAACAGAAATGACAGAAAACCAATTCGACCCCACTGAATTCACAGTGTTTCCTTAAGGAATTTAATCCCCTCCTAGTACCCAAGGTTATGGATTATTTCATCACAGGATAGAACGAATAACACACTGGTGTAGTGGTACTTCAAACCCCCAGTGTTTTAGCGAACACAAAGTTCGGTAGCAAATCACACTTATTGTTGCTTTGTTTGATGCTAAAAGTATGCAGAAGAAGGAGGAGAAACTCAGAAAATCGTAGTGAAATTCTGAGCAGAATAGTGTTGTATTTATAGCCAAAGTTGGGCTGAAATCTGAAGAGGTGCAACTCTTCAGAATGGCTGTTTATGCAAAACGGCCACAGCATAAATACCATTACATAAATGGCCATTTACTTAACAATAAAGAGGGAAAATAAAGAGAAAAAATTGAAGAGGGTAGTTACTTTTCTGTTACCAAAACAGAAAAATGGATTGGATTTAATATTAATATTCTGTTATTAAAACAAATATTTAATAATATTTCTGTTAATATTTTACTATTAACAAATAAATTTGGTCCAAAAAGTTAATCAATCAATTGACCGAAGCCGACGGCGCGAGGCTTGCCTTCTTCTCAACTCTTTAAGAGCTAGAAGAAGAGCAATTGCTTATATACCCATAAAAAACCTCTTCCTCTTCCAATATGGGACAATGTCCATTTGCCAAGGGGGGAAACTTAAAATTTCACTCAAAATTTCATTTCCCACCATTTCCCATTCACCCTCTTTTAAGTATTTAATATATTAATTAAATACATAAAATACCCAACAGTAACTGTGTTTACTCTGATTTCATAAGATGTTCGTCTGCAATAAAGAATGGTACTCACGAGCTCCTCCTTGCTTTTTGGTAGGATAATGACCGTTGGTTTCGGCATGTTAGATGCTGCAAATCGAAGATTCTGAAGGGAGAAGTTGAGCAAGTTATAGTAATTTCTACTTTGATCAGCAATATTATCATGATTCCTTGTGGGGTTGGACATTGTGGTTGATTAAACAGGTGGAAAGATTTGCAACTCGGGAAGTAAATGAGAAGCTGATTAGAATTATGAGTGGAAACATGTTTCTTCCAATTAATTGCTTGACCTCTCCGGAGGAGGTGTAGATATAGCTAAGCTGCTTTAGTTTACGAAGTGCTTAAAATTTATCCTTACTCAAATTATGAACATACTATTTCTATCAATCATAACTCCATATTATGAACATAGCTATTACAGTCTCCGCCTTCTCTCTAGAAAACTAGTGAGAGAAGGCCAATATTTCAATCAATCAATAACTCCATCATGTCAGACAAGGAAAATTCAACAGTAACAAATGAAGAAAGGACCTCCTCACGCACAACACACACAAACCGAAAGAAGAAGATAATTTTTTGGACCCACAAGTAAGTCATCGAGACACAGTTACTCAAAATTAACATTTTGTTTCTATGGATTTTGGCTGTACATGTACTTGAAAGAGGAACAAGATATCCCCACAAATCATCCAAACTTTATCCCGCCGACAAAAATAAACTATATGCACACGGGAAACAATCCCTAATCATCAAGCTACTGGGAAACGTATGGGCTATAACTTGTTGCGCACAAAAATACAGAAAATTTGGAAATCAACTAAACTACTAAACCTCATAGATCTAGGTATTGATTTTTATCTCATACGGTTCTCCTACTTAGATTTATCTGTTAGATCTTTTTAATGGGTGTGAATGAAAAATGGAAGATGTACCTTTTGAATTGCACCTCTTCATCTTATCCTTTAATTGTCTATAAATTTAGAGATTTGGCCTCATTTTTCAGACATGGAAAATCTGAAAACTTCTTCCTTTTTTTTTCTATATTGTTGCATTGTATTTTCGAATAAACAAATTGTCAAGTGTGATTTGCTTCGTTTGTTGAGTTCGCTGAAGTTCTGTAATTCGATTGCCAGTATTATATAATACTTTTTCCATTCTATCCTGGTAGGAAGTAATCCATAACCTTGGGCAACAGTGAGGGGATTAAATTCCTTAAAGACACACAAACAACTTGTGGGCTCGGAAATTATTTTATGTTATGTTTATTGAACTGACATTTCTTTACTTCACTGATTTTTCGATTTCGAACACAGAATACCGACAAGCTTAAGAAATTTAACAATATTTTTATTTATTTATTATGTGGTCATACTAACTTCTGTCGGAGACAAAAACAAGAAAGAGAATTATTGTTGCAAAAAGGCAATTGATATTGAGTTGTGTTTACCTTGAAAATGGTAATTACGATTAGATTTGAGTTTGTGGTTCTAAAAATACGTGATCTATTTTTATGCTAGTTGTTAGGCAATAGATTCTAAGTCTGAGACTAGAAAATAAGGTAAGAACTCGAAAGAAGCAAGTTTAAGCAAACCGAGTGGCTGAGAATCGGGGCCTCGAGCCAGGTTATACGGGGCCTCGAGGTCGAGCTCGATACTAAGCTATGGATAGCCGATGAAGGACTAACAATTCTAAGAGCTTTGATAAGAGCTCTTTGTGATCAATAATTGTAAACATGTGATTTTTGACCCTCCCCAAGATTTTATATATTTTAGCATGTAAATATTTAATTTAGGCCTAATATCGCAATTTTAATTAATTTTGACTCTTTTACTTTATTTTATTACAAGAAAATAAAAATTACAAAAAAATAGTTTCATTAATTTGTTGTAGTCATTTTTAATCTTGAAAAAATACCAAAAAATAGTTTGTTTTAACTGTCAGTCTTATTTTAACAGTTATTTTACTTAAGTAGGACTAATTAATAAAGGGATAATTTCATAAAAGTACAACTGAACAACATTTCAACCGCTTAGCCTAAAACAATATCTTCATCGGATAGCCCAATAAATATTAACAATCAGTTCTTTTTCTGGCAATATGATATCATTCACATGGTATGACAAGATCTTTTTTCAATCTCTCAAGGTTATAATTTTTTCCCCCCTCCCCCCACATCCCCCGCATTCCCCCTCAAAAGTTTTGTCTATGTCTTTGTTTCTTTTTCTTCCCAACTTAAATACCAACAAATTATGTATTAAAATAAATAATTTCTCCTATTTCTCTTTTTCTTATGGCAAAACATGATTTTTCAATGAAATATTCCGATCTTCGTACTCTTTTAAATGGTGAATTATTTGGGTTTTCACATATCAAAATTATTAATCAAATTTTAAATTAAAAGTAAAATTTTATGTGCAATTGCTGAAGCAATCCAACAAGATAAAAGAAAAATCAAAACTTGGTAAAAAAATTGTAGAATCCCTCTAGCACATATAAAAACTTTTTCATATTTCACATAAACAAAAAAGAAAAAAAAAAGAGAAGAAAGTGTCAAACTTCCATGGAGGCCTCTTATGCAATGACATTATATCTAGATTCTTATAAACTAAAAAATATATAATTATATAGCATTATACATAAATATACACATTTATACACAATTATACATAAGTATCTACTATATAATTGTATAGGACTACTAGTATAAAAATACAACATGCCTTAAAAGCAGAGTTAGAATCAAATCATTTCGTTTAAACTCAGTTCTAGTGAAATCATTCGAAAATATTTTTCAACAGTTCTCAAACAGAGGCTCAATGCAATAGCAAGCAAAATGATGGAATCATAAACAGCCCCTCGGGCAAAACTCACTCGTATACAGCCCCTCGGGCAACATAAATCATAAACAGCCCCTTGGGCAATCACTCGTATACAGCCCCTCGGGCAAACACGAATCATAAACAGCCCCTCGCGCAATCCTCACCATCACTCATATAGAGCCTCTCGGGCAAAACATCACTCATAATCAGGGTACCCGCACTCACTAGGGGTGTGCAGACTCCGGAGGGGCTCTTTCAGCCCACGCGCTATAACAAGCCACCTCGTGGCATAAATCAATAAGGCCCTCGGCCTTACTCAACCATGAATCAGTAACAACATGCTGCGGCGTGCAGCCCGACCCCATAAATATCCTCACAAATCAGGCCCTCGGCCTCACTTAGTCGTAAATCAGTATAATATGCAGCGGCGTGCAGCCCGAGCCCATAAATATCCTCACAAATCAGGCCCCCGGCCTCACTCAGTCAAAAACCTCACAATCCCCTCGAGATAGGCTATCAGTAAAAACATGGTACTCAACCCAAAACAACATTTTTATATGCATCAAAACGGAGTAATAAAGACTGAGTTATGAAATCAATAAGTGTAACATGATTGAGTATAGATTTTCAACCAAAAACAGTGAGAGGATAATAAGAAAAAGACCCCTGAGGGTCCAAACAGCTCTGGCACAAGGCCCAAATATGGCATTCAGCCCAATTTATAGAAATTCTTTCTAAAACAAATAAGTATAATATAGTTTCAACCAAATACGCAACTTATAGTTGCTACAGGACGGACCAAGTCACAATCCCCAATGGTGCACGCCCACACGCCCGTCACCTAGCATGCGCGTCACCTCAAAATAGTAAAATGACACGAAATCCGGGGTTTCATACCATCAGAACTAGATTTACAATCGTTACTTACCTCAAGCCGATCAAATCTCTACTCCCCAATGCTCTTGCCCCTCGACTCGACCTCCAATTGCTCCAAATCTATTCACAACCAGAACAATATCATCAATATGCGCTAATGGAATGAATCCCATACGAAACACTATCAAATTAGACACAAATCCCGAAATCATTCAGTAGAAAACACATTGTGCCCAACACTACACTAACCGTAAACAATATAGAAACCTGTATAAATATGTATAATACTGTATAAGAGGTATTTATACATTCATATACATAATTATACATTATTATACAATGTCGATACAAGCTGCTACATGGTTATGATTTTGTATTCCAACTTCGAGTTGTTGCAGCATGTATTACAACTTTATGCGAACGATTCTGAATTTAATACCCAGACAACATACATCCAATTTTAGATCCGAGACTTTAAAGTCGTAACAATGCTGATCCGAATTTCAAACTTCAAAATCTTCCAAAATTAGTGGTTATTTCTCAGCGCAAATCAAGTTTGAGAGCTAAAGATTTCAGATCTGCGTGGGTTTTCATTTTTCTTTCAAAATCTTCAATTCTTCTTCTGCTTGCCACCATCGGACTTGGCGGGCTTGGATGACGGAGGAGGAGCCTGAGCCAGAATTGTGTAGAGGGTAAGGGGAGGAGGAATAATAGAGGCTAGGGTAAGAGAGGATGATGGGATTTGTTTGGGTTAGAAAGAAAGAAAAGAGACGTGGTTGGAGAGAATTGGGTGCGTCGAGAATGAAGAAAAAAAGAAAGAAAAAACCTTTTAAGTGTTTTGGGCTAACCGATAAAAACTATATTACAATATATGTACAATCTGGGTTAAATTGGGTAAGGACCTAAAATATGGGCCTAATTTTGTTGATATGTTAGGTCAACTGNCTTTCTGCAATCCCATTGGATTGGGGCGTGTAAGGGGCCGTTGTTTGATGAATAATTCCATATTCTAAACATATTTTTTCAAAAGGAGATTCATATTCACCACCCCTATCACTTCTTATCATTTTGATTTTCTTGTTAAGTTGCGTTTCAACTTCATTTTTGTATTTCTTGAATGCGTCTATTGCTTCATCTTTACTATTAAGTAAGTAAACATAGCAATATCTAGTACTATCGTCAATAAATGTTATGAAATACTTCTTTCCACCGCGAGATGGTATTGACTTCATATCACAAATATCTGTGTGAATTAAGTCTAAAGGATTTGAATTCCTTTCAACTGACTTATAAGGATGTTTAACATACTTAGATTCCACACATACTTGACATTTTGATTTTTCACATTCAAACTTAGGCAATACTTCCAAATTAATTATTTTCCGCAAGGTTTTATAATTGACATGACCCAAACGTATATGCCATAATTCATTTGACTCAAGAAGTAAGACGAAGCTGAAAATTTATTATTATTTTCAACAACCATTACATTCAGCTTGAAAAGGCCCTCAGTGAGGTAACCTTTTCCTACAAACATTTCATTCTTATTTATTACAACCTTATCGGAAACAAAAACACATTTAAAACCATTCTTAACAAGAAGTCCAGTAGAGACTAAATTCTTCCTAATCTCAGGAACATGAAGGACGTTGTGCAAAGTCACCACTTTGCCGGAAGTCATTTTGAGAAATATCTTCTCACATCCTTCAATCTTGGCCTT
>NW_017682783.1:0-9320 GCF_001879085.1 Nicotiana attenuata | reverse complement strand
TGAAATGTAGAGGCTGATTCCAGTGATAACTTGAGGAGTTAATGAAGATCATTGTTTTGTTATATGTGACTTCCTTTGTTCCCTTTTCCCATGTGACTTGTTGATTTAATTTCTGGCTATGTGATACACAATGAGATCCATGTAAAAATGTAGTTGGACTGTTTGTTTTCTATATTTGCTGACTTCCATTCATTTTATTTCAGTCTTTATTAGTGTCAAATGAGTTGTTCCTAGTGTATTGAGAAGCTGGGTCTGTATTTGGAGTTAGGTCATTTAGTCTCAACGATAAATAGCAAGTTTGGAAGTAGTTTTGATTGCTGTTGCATTTGATTCCTGATGTGTTGTTTTGTTCGTGAAATTCATATGTGATGTGAGTGTCTTAAAGGGTTATGGTTCAAGTAATGAGTCATAAATCAACAAGTCACCAAGATAGTGAAATAGTGTGAGGCCCTCTCTTCAGCACTGTTTCATTGGCGTTGGCAAAGTTTCTGGTTGCTTGAAAATGGGGCCTGATTCCTTCCATGATCAGTGTTCCATTTCAATAGCAATCATTTGGGGTTCGTTTATTAGTTAGCTAGTTTAATAGAATTGTTCAGAAATATCTAAGATATCCAGGTTTGGTTTGAGTGTGCTGAATCAGAGTTGAATTTGAAATTGTAAATTTTATATTCTGATGCTAAGTGATGGGCAATTTGTACAGAGATCTATTAGTGCGTTAAGGGGTTTTGTTTTAGCATGATAATATATGTTGACATTCAAATGGTATTGCAAATGTGTCCTAAATTCATTAGTAGTTGGGTTGGAATCAGTAATTAATAAATATCGTGTTTGCTCCAAGCGTTGGTATTAGCCCATTCGTGATGGATTTTCTTTACTGGTAGGCTTTGGGCCTTTCAAGTTAAGTAGCGGACTCGAGCTAAGGGTTTTTTCGGTAACGAAGATCACCTTGTTCGAGTTCGGACTTGAGCTTGGGGCCCGAATTTCCTTGAATGCCGTGATGTTAGTTAATTCATAATGTTAACAAATTAAGTTTTTTTCGAGACAATTCTTATAGATAATATTAGTTCGCCTTTAGGATGTCCTTTAAAAAACAAAATTGAGGTGCACCGCGCCAAATAAAATCACAAATCGTGTGGCCCTCTTTAATTACTTTATTAAAATATTTAGAATTCGGGACATGCCATTTAGCGAATTTTCATGGCCTCCCGCAAAGTTAATAACACGTTAGTCGCTTTAGGCGTGCTCTTTAATAATCTTACCTTCCTAAATTCGGGTGTGCATTTCTTGCGACCCAAATCCAAATCCCAAAACGTTGAGTAAAATGTGTCGAGGATCCGGGTTCATTTCATGTGACGTGATTCAAAAACATGTTTTAAAAAACATTCAATTTCCTAATAATTTTAGAATTAATTAAAAGCGGTAAATAATTCTAAAAATTGCACCATAGGATGACATGTATTAAAATCAGATTTTAGCCAAATATAGCAGTTGAGCGACCGTTCTAGAACCACGGAACTCGGGAATGCCTAACACCTTCTCCCGGGTTAACAGAATTCCTTACCCGAATTTCTGGTTCGCGACTGTTAAACAGAGTCAAACCTTTTCCTCGATTCGGGATTCAAACCGGTGACTTGGGACACCATAAATCTCCCAAGTGGCGACTCTGAATCTCTTAATAAGATGAATCCTGTTTCGATTGTCCTTTAATTGGAAAAACTCTCTTTATTATACTCCTTCACGGGGTGTAGTAGTAAGAAAAAAAGGAGGTGTGACAGCTCTGGCGACTCTGCTGGGGACAAGAACCCTGAACTTTTGGTTCGGGGTTCAGAATTCGAGCTCAGTTAAATTGTTATATTTGGCCTTATCTGATTTTGTTACATGTTTGGGCTTAATGTGCTAAATGTTTTACCGCTTTGATATTTGTTGAATTGTATATAAACTGTTACGAATCCCTACCTCTCTCTGAGTCTTCTACATCATGGAGAAGGGTGCACTTCGTGTAGCTTCTCTTCTGTTTAGAGTCTTTTCCCATTTAGAACGAGGTTCGGATAAGTTGCTAAGCCGGCGGAGCTTCTGTATCCCCGGTACGCTGCCTCCCCCTCGGCCCGAGTTGTCCGCTCGGGTAAGCCAGGTCTAGACCAATAAACCTAGGGTTTAAAACCTAGAAGAACAAAACCTCATGCCGGATCCCTAGTAGGAACGTTTGTTTGCATCATGTGCATTTGACTTAGGGGACTCAACACAGGGGTTGGGTCCGTCTAGGACAGGTGACCTAAAATGAAAAGACCATCCTGACACATCTTGCATGCTACTTGTGCATTCATTTGCTTTGGATTTGCATGTTGACCGGCTTGTATATCATGAGAGAAAATTGAGAAAAATAACAGTGTTAGGGCTAAGTGAGGGTAACCACTAGTTTTAAAAAACCAATGCCCAAATAGTACCGAAATGCTGCCGGATTTTTGAAAAATGAAAAGGAAAATATTTGAAAAAGAGATTGTTCAGAAAATATATTTGGTTTTGACAAATTTGACCGAACTACGCTGGTTTGATTCTCACCGGGCGTGAGATACGTAGGCAACCCTCATCGGGTCCAACCTCCCTTTTGCAAAAATAGCCAAAAATACCGAAACTTTAATTTTTGTCAAAATAAGTCGGGTGACGCCATTCTTGTTTAAAATAAGCCGAATGTCCCCAAAAGGACACCGGAAGGCTGTTTTTGCAAGAACATCCACCCTGAGTCATTTTAAATGGTTGGCAGGCACAGCCTTAAAATCTCTCTCCCGGAAGTGCTGAAAAGCCGTATCTGCAAAACCGAGTCTTTGTTTTCTTAAATAAAAATTTTGAAAAATAGCCACTTTTACTTTTAAGTCAAAATGAGTCATTAAATAGCCATTTAAATAGCCACATTTTTCCTTTTAGGTTAAAATAAGTCATTGAATTCCTTTAAATAAATGTGCAGGATGAGTACAGTTGACATTGAAACCTTCTCAGTCCTGAGTGAAATCCCTCTGAAGCTTCACATGTGGTGTAACGACTTAGGAAAAGGTAGCAGGGAAACAGTGGTAAAGATTCTGGGTGGCCTCGTCGGACTGTTGAACATTAAGCCAAGAACAGATATTATTGAAGCATTGGTACCTTTTTGGGACCCAACTCGTAACGTATTCTGGTTCTCGGAATTCGAGCTTACACCCACACTAGAGGAGATGGCGGGATATGCGGGTCTTAACGGAAACCTCAGGGGTCGATATCCATTGGCGCCGAGACCAGTAACCCTTCACAGATTCCTGGATTTAATGAACTTTAGTCGGGACATTCAAGATAAGCATCTAGCAGAAGGGTGTTGCATACTCCATTTCTTATACCACCGATTCGGCAACCCGCGAGGTTTCGAGGAGCCTAACACCGGTTTGACACACGCCGGGAACAAAGATAAATGGGAGGCCCGGTGGGGATTGGCTTTTATGGTAGCTTTTTTGGGGGTCATGATCTGTCCGCGAAAAGACGGTCACATAGACATTGGCCTTATAGGAATGTTGGATGTTGCTATAAAGAAGTCTAACAGCACGGTAGTTCCCCTGATTGTGGCAGAAATGTATCGAGCTTTGATCTTATGCCGAGAGGGTGTAAAATTCTTTCAGGGTTGTAATCTGTTGTTACAGTTATGGATACAGGAGCACCTTTGTCATCGCACGGGGTATATAAACTATGGGATAACCGGGCTGAGTTGTATCGAGGAGTTCGGAACCCGGGTAACAGGTATTGAGTTCCCCGAGGGCAGCGAGGCTTGGCTATCCTGTTTGAGATCTTTGACTGCGGACAAAGTTGAATGGGCTTTCGGGTGGCTTCCCACTACCGAGGCTGTATACACATCGGCAGAAGTACCTTATATTCTTTTGATGGGCATTCGAAGCATCCAACCCTACGCTCCTTACCGAGTTTTGAGGAAACTAGGAAGATTCCAAACTGTTCACAATGATGAAGACCTGAGCGGACAAATCATTGAGTTAGGTCCAAAAGCTGCATTTCTGGAAGGAAATATCCGACAAATATGGAATGAGTGCAGACACCTTGAGCCTAAGACTATAGTACAAGATCGGGCTAAAGACGAAGTAGACCCCAAATACTTGACCTGGTTCGGCAAAAGGTTTCAGATTCCCGAGAGACCCGCCAAAAGGCCACATGTACAACAATTCACTGACGGAGCCCAGGTACGATGGGATTGGCTAGCTAAGGAAAAGGAATACCGGGCCAGGACAGGGGCGCTGAAGCAGCAAGTCCGAGATCTTCAATTTGAATAGAGTGTGCAAGCTGCGGCTGACGAAGGTGACAAAAAGAAATTGACTCAGGAGAATGAGGTTCTTAAAGAGCAAATCCGACAAATAAAAATAGCTGCTAAAAATCAAGAAAGAAGTCGGTCCGATGAGAGATTGATAAATGGGCTGAAAAAGCAGGTCTTAGAGGGCCAAGATGAGTTGGAGAAATCTGAGGGGAATATGGCAAAACTCCGCAATGGGCAAAGAAGACAGAGGAAAGAGCCCAATTTGTGCAACAAATGAAAAGAAATTATGAGGGAACCATTGCTAATCTGAAAAGAAAGATGAACACCCTTGAAGATAAGGCAGCCCGGCAGGACAAAGAATTTCAGGCTGAAAGGGAACAGTGCTATAGGCTAATGGCCGAGATGGAGAAAGAAATAAAGTTGTTGCAAGACCATCATTTCCGCGACTCCCAGGTGTTAGAAGCTCGCAACCAGCAGATATGCCGACTACTCTAGGAAAAAGGCCAGATCAGGGAAAGAATTAGAGGCATTGCAGATTATATTGTCATGAAAGGTCAAGCCGGTGAAAGAATGGGTCATACCACTTTCTTTGCTACAGTAATGATATTTGTTCGTCAGGTTATGAATGATTTGGAGCAGTTACAAAGGGGTCTTGCACGCAGGCCCGCGGCGATGCCGAATGATGCCCCGCGGGCCCCAAGATTTGAAGCTTTGATGTATTCCTAGTTATCGAGTATGTATTTCGCTATTTTGAGTCTGTTTTGCAATTTTTCTTTTCAAGAAAAACAAATAGTCTAGTATCTTTGTAATCGGAGTTTTATTAATGAAAAAGTGAAAATCTAAAAAATTATTTCCTTATTTTTGCGTTTATTTGCAAGAACTATGCTTGATCTGATTCCTGCGGGGTCATGATACGTAGGCAATCTCCATAGGATTCGACCGTAACCAAAAACAAAAAAGGCAAACAAGAGAAAATAAAAAGGGAGCAAGAGAAAAGGAAAGAAAAGAGCGGAAAAACAATTTTGAGGGGAAAGGAGAGAATAGGAACAAGAAAAAACCGAGGCAAGAGGAGAAGAAGGAAAAAGGAAAAAAAAGAGGGGAAAATAAGAGATAAAAGCAAAAGAAAAGAGGGAAAGGCAAGAAACAAACAATGGAAAACAAGAGGAAAGAATGAGAGAAAAGGCATGGCAAATACAGAAAAGGAAAGCCGGGATGGCGCATGTAACCAAGCAAAGGCAAAATAGAAATGGTTAACTGCTTAGTTGCATTCATTCCCAAATGTGCAGTTACCTATCTATTAATGCTCTAACCGCTAACAAAGTTGTTGTTGATGATGAGTCCAGGCAGGTGGTTAGTTGACTAGCATTCTGGCAACTCACTCCTACAACACCCGGTCAAAAAAACAAGTTGATCATGACCAACCAGGAACTTGAAGCGAGTGTTATCGATCCTTCGAGAGAGGTGGAAGGGTTGGATGTTAATATGATGAAAGAAGAGATGTATAAACTGAAACAACAGATGGCCAAGATGTATCAAGCATGGGCAAAAAAGGCGCCCGATATCAACCAGAATCCATTGCCGGCCCATCATGAGACAAATATGATTGAGATAATGCATAAGGGAGGGGAGCCTAAGAAGACTTCACAGACCGTCATGATGAGTCGGTCCAGTGAGGTCGGGCCGGTTGAAAAGTCAACAAGTGGGAAATCAGTGATCAGGTTGGGCGGGACAGACAGTGAGCCATCTGCGGTAGTCAAGAAAGGATCATCAAGTGGGGTTGCAACGAAACAAGAAAGGGCAAAAGCGGTTGTGCCAGGAGTGTCGAACAAGCCTGTCGTGATTGTGGAGGGTGCCCACACAGAACCCGTCATTGTCAAGCAGGGGCAGTGAAGCATCCGGTGTCAGCAGTTCCAAAGCCTGTGGTTGTCTTTGATGAGGAGTTGATTTGAGAGGGTCCAAAGTTTATTTGATGAAGTAAACACGGTGGAAATTTGGGGAGGCTCTGGTGACGAAGAGGTGCATTTTGTCAAGCCGAATGTGAAGATCAACAATTGGGAAGCTACTCCTCTTCCTACTCGGAGGGAGTTTTGGTAGTGGGTTTTGATTTCCTTTTAGTTGTCTGGATTATTCAGGGGTTGTGATTCAGATTCTATGTTCCGTCCGTTTGGATGTGTTAAACCTTGCTATCTTTTGATTTCAATGAAATGCAATTTCCCTTTTTCATCATTCCTAATAGTTTTATTTTTATTTTTCTTCTCTTCTTTACACAGTTCTTTTAGACTGGTTTCAATGACATGACATGCATGAGGAATCTTCGGCCCAGTTTTAAAAGCCAAGCTAATTCTGAAAAGTTGAAATCCCATCCCTTCGGATTGTTGCTGAAGCCGAAATTGATGACGATGAGTGGGTCAGAACCCGCCTGAGCAATTGAGTTTGATCAATGAGAAAAGAATGGCAGCAGTGTGTCATGGCCAATTGTATCAACAGAGAATGGCAAGAGCATATAATAAGAAGGTGCGTCCACGGAAGTTTGAAGTGGGTCAGCAAGTGTTGAGACGTATCCTTCCACATCAGGCTGAGGCCAAAGGCAAGTTCATAGACAAGTCGTGAATCTAGAATATTGTAGTCTTTTACAGTGAAAGAAGTTGGGACGAAGTTGTCAATAATAGATTACCTAGAGAAATAGGTAAAAGAAATTTCCACCCAAGCAAATTGGCAGGGGCCATTCATCGTGACGAGAGTGTTGTCCAATGATGCTTTATATTTGGCAGACATAGAAGGCAAATGTGTTGAAATGGCCATCAATTCCGATGCGGTCAAGAGATATTATGTATGATCTTCTTTGTTTTAATTGTATTTGTTTGTACTTGGCATGTTTTGAACATTGGAATGACGAAGGCATTTTGTTCTGCTACCCAAATACTTTATCCTTTGGTACCCCTTTGATCCTCAGTTATTTTCTTGCATACCCCTCTTTTGGAATCAGTAGCAAAGATCAGAAACACAAGCGTGAGAGATAAGTAAAGGAAAAAGAGAAAAGAAAAATAATGAAAAGAAGAAAAAAGAAGAAAGAAAGGAAAAGAATGAAAGAGAGAAAAAAAAGAAGAAAAGAAAAGGAAAAGAAGAAAAAAAAGAGAAGAAAAGACAAAAAAACAACAAAAAAGAGAAAAGGAAGAAAGAAGAGAAAAGAAGAGGAAAAGGAAGAAAAAGAAATAGAAAATCACAACAAAGTAATTTCTATGACCTGAACTACGTTTGACTTGATTCCGAAAGGATACGTAGGCAGCCTCTCTCTGAGGTTCAGTCACACCAAAATAAAAATCCAAAAGTCCTAAAGAAAGAAACTAGGGCCGAAGTTGTGGTTGTTGTAAGAAATCTGATTCCGAAAGTTGTAATTTTGAACCCATTTGAATTGTTTTGAGCCCTTGATACCTTTTCTTTCTAACCCTATCCAAAATCCCACATTACGGTCCAAAGAAAGACCTTCTGATCAGTCTTCAGGAAATGTCAAGTCAAGCGGGTAAAGGTAATTCATGTCAGGGGCAACACTCTGGTTCAAGCAGGAAAAATCCAAAATGAGAGAGTCTTATTGGTGAAAACCCTCACGGGCACCGTAAGGCAACGGGAGCTGAGAGAAATAAAATGAGAGAGTCTTATTGGTGAAAACCCTCACGGGCACCGTAAGGCGACGCGAGCTGAGAGAAATGAAAAATGAGAGAGTCTTATTGGTGAAACCCTTACGGGCACCATAAGGCGAAAGTGAGTTGAGAGAAATCAAATGAGATAGGTCTGTGGGTGAAAACCGTTCAAGACACTACAGGATGAACAAGGTTAGGGTTTGGTTGAAGAAATCAGGATTATGGAATTCTGGGGCAACAAAGCATGGCAGGTGAAAGTTGATTGGTTGGGCGGATTGGGCCGACTAGTCCAAAATGCATGTCATGATCAATGGTACCAGTTGTTCCACTCAGATAAGTCCCTTTTCCTTTTCTTTCCTTTTTGTAAATCGTCCGGTTATGGATTCTTTTATCCTTAACTCTCAAGGTCATTGCATTTCATTCCTTTTGAGGTTTGTTCTTCAAGATGTTCCAATATCAGTCGCGTTCAAAACAAAGAAGAAAGGATGTAGAGGCTCACTACCAGTCTCCCAATTGCAAAAGCTTAGTGGGGCCAGAACGTACCAAAGATGGCATGATGCAAAGTAAGATACAAAGAGTCACCGGAAGTTTCATCGGTGGTTTGATTGGGTAGTTTTATGGGGGATGCAAAGTTTCAGATAAAAGGGGTCAGAGAGGCAGAAGCAACAGACTGGGTATGAAACACTCAGGTCATCGAAGGTCGTGGGGGTCGAAAGTCAGTCAGAAAGGCAAACGGTTCAGGGCCAGTTCAAGAAGCAAGGCAAGGCAAAACACAGCAGCGGAGACGTCTTCAGCAAGAATGCCATCAACTAACCACCATTTTTAAACTGACAAGATTTTTCTTTGATTGAAACAGGGGCAGAAAGTTTTCGTTGGTTTCGGAGAAACCCTCCTTAAGGAAAAAGCAAGCACCAAAACAGGTTTGACCATAAATTCTCTGGACCCTCCTGTAAAATGGGACTTAGTTTAAATTTCAAAACAATCACGAGTAGCATAATTTAGCATAAATGTACCCCAAAGGAATATAAGTTGGTTTCCAAGTTTGCATGTTTAAGATAGGGTTCAGTTAGAAGTTTTCAGAACCCTCCTGGATAATGGGACGTAGTTTAAGGTCTGCTTAGATAACAAGATATAGTGGAAGTCATACCTTTAAAAGATATAGCTTAGATGTAAAATTGTTGTTTTGTTAAGAGTTGTCAGGACCTACCTGGATAATAGGACCTAGCTTTCAAATTCTTAGTAACATTTGGCAATACGATTCAGTTTAACACTCACATATATGCCCAGCTACCAAACTGGGGCAGGAAATTTTCTTGTTTTGTCTATCTTTGTTGAAATCAGGCGCCACTGGAGAACAGGGAATCATTTCAAGATTCAGCAATCAGGCGCCCACTGGAGAA
>NW_017682782.1:6255-9321 GCF_001879085.1 Nicotiana attenuata | reverse complement strand
TTTAAAACCAAAGTTAGACTCCCTTTAACTTTAAAGGGTAAAGTACACTTGTATAATTGATTCCGAATCATGATTGTTTCCATGTTTGTGTCTTATTACCTCTCTCTCACTCGTTTTCAAAAACTATAAACACCATGTACTTCTTCTCTTTCAACACACGAACACAAGGCGTAACACTTGAGTTCAAACACACACTACACTAAAACTCTCTCTCTTCTCTGCTGCTGTTATATTGCTGCCTTACCTAGCCAGCTGAAAGCCAAGGCTAGGCTGTGGGGAAACTTGCTTATTTTCTGCATTTGCATTTTTTTACTGGTATATTCTGATTAAGTTTTCTGCACCAAAAACAACATGCTTATTTACTGTTTCTTGCATTCTTGTCTGCCTACTTATTGTATTTAACCCAGTACCACTATTTAGCATGTTGTAATTTTACTTCTCTTGTTCTGGATCAATGTATTATGACCGGTGAATCCTAAGTCCCTACCCCAACGAGTTTAATACTTGCGGTTGGTTTGGAGCATGACATCATTGGAAATTGTTGTGCACGACCCAAACTTGATCCTCCTATGATCATAACCTCCATGTTTCCCTTATTTGTTGTGTGTTCTGGTTGATGTACAGGCATGTCAGCACTTCTTATTGATGTGAATGCCCAATGTTAACCCATGTCTAAGTGTATAGGCTCCTTGCAATGGATTCCCAATCCCCTGCCCCCTTTGTGTGAAGTTATTGACTCCCTGAAAAGTTAATGGCTGACTCCCATCACCCTTTTCCCTCTCCTTTATTCCTCAGCTCTTAAAACTCTGATTATGCACTTTCACTCTCTTCTTAGACTTAAATTCTGCCCCCTTAATGCGAGCCTTGCCTTGGGAGCCATGAGCTCCCTCTGAACCTGGACACATGAGGGCTGGCATTTCTACACTGCACTCATCTCTATTCTGGTTGTGTAACTTGGGTGTGAGCACTGCCCGGGGTCCTATTGTGGCCCTTAGGGAAATCTGACACACCCAGGTCTGAGAAAAGGCTTTGAAATCAATGGCACTGCCAATGATACGGTTCCTTGCATATCTCAGATAGGAAGTCAAATCAGGCTTTCCTATGGTTGTAGCTTTTTCTTTCATTCTTTCTTTTGTAATTCATTAGTTCCGGTTTGTAATAAGTTGTAATAAACATTTGGGGTTGGCTAGTAAAAAGGATTGGGTGATCATGTATGCTAAATGGTAGAAAGCATGCCTATAGGACTGTTTTGAATTCCTTACGTTCAATACTGCATCTTAGACACCATGACTATAGGGTTTATCTCAATTTCTTCATGGTCAATGTCACGCCAAGATAACATGCCTGTAGGATGTATTTAAATTCTGCATGACACTTAGATATCATGTTTTAGGTTCTAAACGGCTAAAAATAAGTGTCATGTTCATAAATGCTGAAATCATTAACATATAGAAATCATGCCTATAGGGCTTCTTAAATAAATTTGATTCGTGTCATTCAAACTCAATGTTAGATATCATGTTCATAGGGTTTAAATCAGCAATAGTAGATTCCATCACCTGCAGAATCTGAAATTGGTCTAAAATCAGTCTATTCTGAATTAGTTTTAAACAATCTAATTCCCTTACTTAACGAGGTTTAGCAAGCATGCCTATGGGATCCCAAACAATTCGTTTTTACTGTTTCTCCGCATTCTGAATTAAGTAGATATCATGCCTATAAGACTCCGCCTAAACACCTAGGCAAGCCTTAGGTAATAACAACAATAAAACTGAATTCGCCTCTGTTAATTAGTAACTGCTTCAACCAGTAGGCAGGCCTGATTTGGGCTTCTTATCTGAGGTATCTGAAGAATTCGGCTCAGAATCAAACTCCCCTCGTCTATAGAATTTCAATCACACCCTAAAAGTATGTGTAAGCCATGCTAGTTATGTGCTTTTGTTCAAGGAGGTGTATTTGAACCCGTATCTGTTATATGCTTCCCCAACATGCAGTATGTGTTTTTGTATGTCGCCTTAGATTTTTATCCTTTGAAACCAATTAGCCTAATATCCCTTCCCTTTAGGAATAGTAGTCCTAAGTGCCTCCTTGACTGATAGGAATGGGACGGGTAATAGCATGCAATAGCGAACGAGACCAATTCGCACTTTAGTACCTTAAACGGGGTGGGAAAGGGTAGATATGGATATGATGACCGGTGCGCTAATACCACGTGTAGCCCCTCTCTTGAGGAGTGATCACCGGGTATTGCATTGATGTGATCCATATTATGATTAACCTAGGACCCTCTTTCCCTTTCTTTCTTTCTCTTAAAAAATATTTTGACTTATTTTCAAAAGTCACCCTTTTGTAATTGCTCTTCCATATTTTGTTTATTTCCGAGCATTTTTGTATTAAAAGCCCCTCTTACTTGAGCCTTATTTGGTTTACTTGTCTATTTTCTAAATTCACAATAACTATCTGGCCGGCAACCACACTAGTGGATCCTGAGGGGTGCCTAACACCTTCCCTTCGGGATAATTTCAAGCCCTTACCTTGTCTCTGGTCATCAAAAGCGTAGTCATAGTTGAATCTTGTAAGGTGTCCTAATGCACCATAAATCATTAGGCGGTGACTCTTCAAATGCAAAACCCAGTTCCCAAAAGGAACGAGTTGCCCCATACCCAAAATGTCATAAATCCGATTCTCCCGCCGCGAGGAGGGAAAAAAGGGGGCGCGATAGCATAGCGACTCTGCTGGGGATTTTGGACTTTTTACCATTTAAGATTGTTATTGTTAATTTGTACCCTCTTTATGTGCAATTACTTGTTTAATTCCTTCATTTTCTTCTCAAAAAGCAAAATTGACTTATCTTCTTTGTTTCTTTCCTTTATTGCTTTAAATTATGAAACTGTTGTATTTATCGCTTTCTTAATGTGCAAATACATGTTAACATGCTTTTATTTATTGCATAATCATGCTCAACATCATACTCCACTCGTGCCAAAACAAATACTATGGCAACGCTTATAATGAGTGGTTGCGCTCTACCAATATCATTACCCCCTAAATTCGGAAAGGCATATT
>NW_017682782.1:0-6147 GCF_001879085.1 Nicotiana attenuata | reverse complement strand
TTATATGAGAGGTACGGTCACAACAAATCCTACCGCACCTATCCTGACGAGTTTGCCATCACATCATTAGGGCATATTCACCGAAGGGTCTTTGTATTCATGTTTTTTTTCCTGGGGTTGATTGTGTTTCCAATGAAGAAGGCAAGAATCCGCACCAGACTGGCCATGGTAACTAAGACCTTAATGGAAGGAATTGGCGGGCAACCGTTCAGCATTGTGCCCATGATCATTGCGGAAATATACCGAGCCCTAGAGAAGTGTCAACGTGGAGCCAGTCACTTCGAAGGCTGCAATTTGCTACTTCAACTTTGGCTCATGGAGCATCTCCAAAAGGGTGACTACCAACAAGAGATTCAACGAAGGGATTGGGACGATCACATCTCTTTCCATCACCCAAAGCGAATGAATTATATCCCCTATATGTCTGCTCAGCCGGAGGATGCAAAAGGATGGTTCGAACTGTTTGATAATTTGACCGAGGGGCAAGTACAATTGATGTTCGAGTGGTTTCCAACCGAGGAATTCATCGCCCGATCCAGAGACGCGCCTTTCCTGATATTGATCGGTCTGAGAGGAACATACCCTTACGTCCCTCTCCGGGTTATGAGGCAAGCTGGTAGGAAGCAGGTTGTACCCAGGGTCGACAAGATGAGTCACTTTCGGGCTGACTTCCAGGATGATGATAGCCCTTACAAGTGCCAAGCTCACCATATGTGGCACTGCAAGATCGTCATGGGGAAGGATACCATCAAACCAGATAGATACCATGCTGGTTGTGCTCCCTACTATTCTGGCTGGTCGGAGGATAATCATGATGGTCTGAACCAGCCTGGGCTTGTTCGAGGTCACAGGGTCATAGACAAAAAGGCCGAGACATAGGTCAAATACAACCAACTGCGCAAGAGGATCCGGGAGTGCGAAAGCGAGCACCGTGAGATAGAAGAAGCCAATCAGAAGTTAATTGAGGAATGGAAGGACATGGCTGTCAGTGCCAACAAACGACTAGGATACATGGAGCGAGGCATAGTGGAACTGGAAAGAAAGTTTCTCAAAAGGGTCGAAGACTGTCAGAATGCTGAGGGGAACGAAGGCGGACATCTAGCCAGGGCCTACTTGTTGCTGGGACTTCTCGAGCTGGGGAAGATGTTCGACGGAGCCAAGGATGCTGAATCTGGGAAGGTCCTTCAGGGACAAAGTAGATAGTATTTTATCTTTTCGCTATATAAAATGTAATAAGGCCAATGGCCATTAGTGACTTTTATTTCCTGTTATTTATTGTCGATTTGGTATTTGTCTTATTTTCTCTCAATAAAATGAGGCATTTAGCATCCTGAGCTCTCCAAATCAACTTGTCGCTAGGCCTACCTCGGGCACGAAGAGGTCCCCAAATTAGGACGCGATATACATTCTCGCACTATGTGTTTAAATATTGCAATTTTTTTTGTAACACCCAACAAACTTGGCTACCTTTTCGCTTTATTTTTTGTTTTATTATTCCCCTCCCCAAAGGTTAGTTCGAGCACTCTGGCAACGTCATCCTATTCCACAAGATCCAAGGGCCCTCCACCCACTCCTCCTCTAAGTCCTATTAAGAACAAGAACAAAGGCAAAATGGAAGATTTGAACAACGTCAGAAGGGAGAATTCAACTGAACGGGTAGAGGTCACTAATGGACATGGTACTCAGGTTCCTAAGGAAAATGTATCCCAGCTTGAATAGAAATTGCTAAAATTCCAGGAAGAGCTCGACCAGGTTCGGAATCAGGCAAGTTTGTCATTCTCGCTCAGCACCCCAGATATCACCTTTCCCAATACTCAAAACCCTACACCACCCCAAAATATCCCAAAGCAACAAAATCATCCCGCTCCCCATATTATTCCACCAAAGATCCGATGCAACACTTGCCACACCACAAACAACACCCCATTGCTTCTCCCAGAACTCCAAAACTCCACAAATGACCACTTCCACACCCACCATAACACCCCCATCTACGTGGAGACCATGCCACTCTCCACCCAACCCATCTCAGGAACACCCGAGTCTGATCATAAAGATTTGCTTATCAGGAACCTGGCTGAAGAACTTAAGAAATTGACTAGCCGGATCCAGGGTCTAAAAGGAGAGAATCCGCATGAAGCTGTACATGAGGAGCCTAAAAGGAGATGCGCTGTCTTGGTACATCAGCCAGGATCCCAAGAAATGGTCAAGCTTGGTGGGCATGGCGTCCGATTTCATGGACAGGTTCAGGTTTAACACAGAGAATGCGCCGGATGTGTTCTACATTCAAAATCTAAAGAAGAAAGCTACAGAAACGTTTCGCGAGTATGCTACTCGCTGGAGGTCGGAAGCCGCTAATGTCAGACCTACCTTAGAAGAGGAACAAATGAACAAATTCTTTGTCCGGGCCCAAGACCTGCAATACTATGAGCGACTGATGATAATTGAAAGCCAAAAATTTTCTGATATCATCAAGCAGGGGGAACGAATCGAAGAAGGCATTAAGAGCGGTATAGTTACAAACTTCGAGGCCTCGCAAGCTACAAATAACGCCTTCTAGTCCACTGGTGTGTCCAAAAAGAGAGATGTAGGAGCTGTGATGGTTGCACAAAGAACCAAATCTCCTATCAATTACCAAACCTACCAGACACCTCCACTCAAATATCAGCCCACTCCGAATTACCAAGCACCCTCACCGTCCGCCTATCAACCATCTCCACCTCCCATATATCAGCCTACTTCACCTAGATATTCCCAACCCGCACATGTCTACCAAGCTTACAATACTCAACCATCCCACTATCAGTCACCTCTTACTCGTCAAAACTTCCCTAGACCACGACCAAATTTTGACCGCAGGCCTCCCAAACAATATACAGCCACTGCTGAACCCATTGACCAACCATATGAGAGACTCAAAGCCGCCGATTATGTCACCCCCATACCTGCTTCAACTCTTGAGAACCTTTCTCATTGGGTCAACCCAAACAAATCTTGTGCATACCACTCCGGCATGAAGGGACACACCATCAACGAATGTTGCCTTTTGAAAAACAAGATCCAGTCTCTGATCGATAATAAAGTTATTGTGGCAAAAGAACCAGCCCCGAATGTCCGCAACAACCCTCTGCCAGACCATAAAGGTGGGAGTATTCACATGATTGAAGTGGAAGATGATTGGGATCCCGAGGGATCCATCGGGTTGATCGCAGAAGACAATGATCCAAAGAAGCTAGCAGTTACTCTTAACCCCATCATGGTCCAGATTCAACCATCAGAGATCACTGAGGTAGATGTGTCTATCCCTCTTGAGTTCGAAGCAGCTCCATCAGCAAATGCACCAGCACCATTTGAAGTTGCCGTTTTGCCACCCAAAGAACAGGTCCAATTTGAAGTAAGGGTAGCCGCACCAATTCCAGTGGCGATGACCACCATGCCGTCATTCCATACAAAAGCTATCCCTTTGGATTATACAGCCGAGGCTAGGAGGAAAGGCAAAGTCAGGTTTGAAGAGACTATTGCAGCACAGGGTATGACAAGGACTGGAAGAGTCTATACCCCGGAGCACTTAGCTGAATCAAGTAAGCAAGCTTCCAACCGGTCACTCATCATTGAAACATGCCCAGATGACCTTTGGAGCATGATACAGGCCAAGGAGTACTCAGTCATTGACAACCTGAACAAAACACCAGCGCAGGTATCCATCCTCTCACTGCTGCAGAATTCCAAGGCACACAAAAATGTCCGTTGAAGGTTCTAAGTGAAGCCTGCGTACCAAGCAACATCACCAGCGGGGAAATGGCCAACATAGTGGGACAGGTATTAGAGAGCCACAAAATCACTTTCTATGAGGACGAGTTGCCACCTGAAGGGCTGGGTCACAACAGAGCCCTGCATATCACCGTATAATGTGAGGACTATTTCATCACCAGAATCTTGGCTGACGGGGGTTCTAGCCTTAATATCTGTCCTCTGGTAACGCTCAAGAAATTGGGCAAAGGTTTGCACGAGGTAAAAGAAGGAGGTATCAACATAAAAGCTTTTGATAGAGCCCATAGGGCCACTATCGGTGAAATCGGCCTGTGTCTTCAGATGGGACCAACCTGGTTCGATGTTGAGTTCCAAGTAATAGATGTGCCCGCATCCTACAACCTGCTATTAGGACGCCCCTTGATTCATTCTGTAGGGGCTGTGGCTTCGACGTTGTATCAGGCCGTGAAATTTGAATGGAATCACCAGGAAGTGGTCATTCACGGTGATGGCAGGAATCCTATATACAGTCATCAAACCATTCCGGCAATAGGGGCAAGAAGGAAGTTAGGTGGGGAAACCTACCACCACATCGAGCAAGTCAATGTTGTTGACAAAGATAAATGGTGGGACAGCATGATCGAGAGTATATTGAATTTGAGTGGGTACGAACCTGGCAAGGGGCTCGGCAAGAACCTCCAGGGGATCGCTAAACCCATAAAGCTCAAGAAGCACGACACTACTTTCGGTCTAGGATACGAATACACTTGGGAAGAGTTCAACAACTGGTCGCCACCATGGCGTGGTCCTTACTACCCACTGGAGCAACCGATATCGCACTTAGAGCAGATTTTCAAGCAGACTGACATTGTCTATGGGACGGACAAAGAAGAGGCGCTCGCAGCAGTGAAAATTTTGTTTTTTGAAGACAATGATATGGATTGCTATGTTAACCTTGAGGAGGAGGGGGGGGAGGCCCTTCCATACAGGCCGTGAGCAGAGGAGCGTGCCTCAATAATTGGTCTATCAGAACAACCAGAGCCCGACGAGCCTTAGGGTAGCAAGGCTAAAAAAGCATCATGCACTATTTTTTTCGCATTTTTGTTCTCGCAATAAGATCTTCAATGTTCAAAACAATTATGAAATTTATCAAAAGTGTTTCGACTATTCTTATGAATCGACACTTATTACTAGTTTTCTCTTATTTAGTTCATTTATACAGTATTGCTATTACTTATCTCGATGAACCAATGACTGTGAGATGCAATGAGACAACGCAACAAACGGACATTGATTCAGAGGAAGATGATATACCAGAGGAAATCGTCAAAGAAGTAGAGAACTTTGAGAACAGACCAAAGTCCAACCTGGACGAAACAGAAATTGTTAGCCTGGGAGGTGCAGAAAATGTCAAGGAAACACGAATCAGCGTTCATTTGTCGCCATCAGAAAAGAAGGAATACACAGAATTTCTAAGGGAATATGAGGACATATTCACCGGGTCATATGATGATATGACTGGTCTAAGTACGTCTATTGTGGCCCATAAACTGCCGACTGATCCGACATGTCCGCCGGTAAAACAAAAGCTCAGGAAGTTCAAGCCTGATATGAGTTGGAAAATCAAGGAAAAAGTCACTAAACAGGTCAAAGCTAAGGTTCTCAGGGTAGTAGAATACCCGACATGGTTAGCCAACATTGTACCAGTACCAAAGAAGGACGGGAAGGTCCGAGTCTGTGTTGACTACTGGGATCTCAACCGGGCCAGTCCGAAAGACGACTTCCCCTTGCCAAATATACACATCTTGATTGACAATTGCGCCAAACATGAGCTGCAATCATTCGTGGATTGTTTCGCCGGTTACCACCAGATCTGGATGGATGAAGAAGATGCTGAGAAAACGGCTTTCATCACGCTATGGGGGATGTATTGTTACAAAATGATGTCGTTCGGCCTAAAGAATGCAGGGGCTACCTATATGAGGGCCATGACTACCATCCTTCACGACATGATACACAAGGAGATAGAGGTATATGTGGATGATGTTATCATCAAATCCAAGAAGGCCACTGACCACATAAGAGATCTGAGGAAGTTTTTCGACAGATTGCGGAGGTACAACCTGAAACTAAACCCCGCAGAGTGTGCATTTGGGGTTCCTGCTGGGAAGCTGCTAGGGTTTATTATGAGCTGCCGAGGAATAGAACTGGATCCATCGAAAGTCAAAGCCATTCAAGAACTACCACCGCCAAAGAGCGAAAAGGACGTGATGAGTTTCTTAGGGAGACTGAACTACATCAGCCGGTTTATAGCACAGTCCACAGTCATCTGCGAGCCAATCATTAGATGTTGAAAAACGGATGCCGCTACCAAATGGACCGACGACTGACAAACGG
>NW_017682781.1:0-9322 GCF_001879085.1 Nicotiana attenuata | reverse complement strand
ATATATATATATATATATATATATATATATATATATATATAAGTATTGAATTTCATTCTATCTACAATAAAACTACATATCATTTGTAGCTTAATATGAAATACATAATTTTAATATTTCTACAAATTAACTACAAAATATCTACAAAAGACAAAAGATAATGTGTAGATATTTTGTATTCTGATTGTATATGAATTGTCTTTTATTTGTAATGTAATTGTAGGTAAGGGCTTCAACAGATCATATCCATACAGTGATAGATGGTGTGAAGCGCTATATTATTTGTCTTGAAAACAAGAGATGTAGCTGTGGGCAATTCCAACTTGATGAACTTCCTTGTGCACATGCTTTGGGTACTTTAAGGCACAGGAATGAGTCTAATGAAAACTGTTGATGAGTTCAGGAGAATTATATTTGATGTGTAATAGTTTAAGCACCTTCAACTCTTAATGTAGTTAGTTTGAAATTATTTTATTTAATTAGTATTTTGTATTGAGTTAATACTTTCATAGCTTGATTGGTTTGTGAATGATTTCTATATATATAACACACAATTGTTTTATTATCTCTAGCACCCATCGATAGTTGTTAATGATCATTACAATTTATCTACAAAAAAACTACAAAATAACTACATAATCTGGAGTTGACAGAGTAACTACATAATAATTAAGTTGAAAAGGAGTTAACCAGTAACAATAATTAGATCAAGTACTATTTACTTTCAACAAGTGAAACATAAAAACAACAGAATGTTTCCCCATTGTTCGAACTAGTATACTGGATAAAATAAAAAAACAAAGGGCAAAATAATTGTAGCACAAATCTGCTACAATTAAACTTCAACAATCTTGTTCATAAACTTGTCTACTATCTTTCTACAAAACTAGCTGCAACTAAATAATTTAACTACATATTTTATACAAAAAATTGCAACTAATTCTTCTTCCTCCAGACTTGTGGTTTCTCGTTCACAACTGGTGCACCTTTTTTCCTTGCTAATCTGCCAGTCACCTCACTTTCACTAATTGCACCATTCTCTTGCTTCTTCCTAGCGTAGTCCCACAGTAGCGCTCCATAGCTTCTACGATGTTGCACCAACCTCTTATTAATACACTGGTCTAATCTAAAAAATAACATATCTACATTTGTCATACAATATATCTACAGCTACATAATACAGTTAAAAACAAAAACAAAATAACTACAATTTTTTTACAATACTTCTACAAGTTCAAACAGATTCAGAAAACTATCTCTTTGCCTTTCCTTTTCGCTGAATTGATTTGCCTAGAAGATTCACCAGCATCAAAATCATGTTTTTGTTTAGTTCTAGCTTCTGCCCTAGCTTGACGAGGGGAAAGCCTTTGCTTCTTCTCTTCATTTGCATGAGCAGATTTTTTATGCTTTTTCGGTGAATGTGGTGATAAAACACACAAAATCGAAAGAAGGAACATCTGCTTCTTTAACTTTTTTAGGGCTCTTCTTTGAAGCTCTGTTCTTCTTCATTAAAAATCTTTGAAGCTGGTCGTTAATGGGTGAATGAACTTTGAAGAATAGTAGAAATTTTGATTGATTTTAGAAGAAAGAACTTGAGAATAGGCGTTAATGGAGGGGTTACAGATTTTCGCCGGTTTTAGAAGAGGAAATAGTGGGTGATTGAAGAGGAAATCCTAGGGTATAGTTTGATACGTGGGTGAGGGGGGTGGGATTTGGAGAGAGAAACTTGGGGGGAGTGAGAATATATGGTAGAGTTAAATTAGGAGACTAATTAATACCATTAAAACCCCTAAAATGTACATAAATGATAATTAGGTATATAGAAGGTAATCATATTAAAAGTTAAGCATGGAGGGTAATATAGTTTACTATATGGCATAGGAATGTAAAAATCTCAAAAAGAAGGGATTATACAATTGGGCCACTTAACTACATGTATGTCCCTATAGTATTAATATGTACCAAAATAAAAATTATAACTGACTTACTATTCCATGTTACATTACACTTATAGTGTAAAAATCTTCCATTGTCGATATACAACTTAAATTCAACTAAATTACATTCCATATTATATAAAGAAAAAACTATCTATAGTAATGTAATACAATGATTGTTTAAAAGATCTTTATATTATGATGTATAGAAATTAAACAATTAAATACTACCTAATAAATTATTAAAGATGGTGTGATAACAAAATTCGTGTTAGAGAAAATTAAGACAAAAAAACAAAAATATGTGATGTATTGTACTATTCAATTTCAATAGAGTGGGTGATATAGTATATATTGTATATAATTTCTCATAATTAGATGAAGGTATTTTCTAATTCTTTTCTTCAACTATTGACCCAAGACTTGATAAGTTGATCCTGATTCCTGAGTAATTTGATGAATTTGAATCTAAGTTGAGTTTAATGAATTTGAGTCTAAGGACTAATTAAAGCCTTGAATTTGAACATGATCGTGAATGTAATTTTGAATTATACGTCACAAACCTCAACATCGGATCAAAATATCACAAACAAGTCATCATGATTTTAAATATCTTGGTCCTTGAGTTTGTATTGGGAAAAAACTGAATTTATAATTGAAGGTAACGTGGCATGACACGTGGACTGGTCAAATGGTCAAAACATAATGATCAGTTAAGAGGCACGGGCAATATCAGATACGAGGAGAAGAAAGTTAAATAGGCACGAGATGCTATTCAAATGATACGAGTCTCGTATCTATTTAACTTAATTAAAGCCAGGAGGTCAGAAGGAATTGAAGATATGAATCTGATGGNTTCTATGTCTAGCAGGAGCATTGGGGAAACTATCAAGAATTGGGACTCGTTTTAGGGTTAGGATTCGAAGACGACATAGTGAGAAGATATGAACAGAAGGTATGAACTGAAGAAGAAGTGAACGAGAGTAAATAGCAAGAAATTTGGTAAAAAGCTTGTGAAGAAGAAGACAAAGGAAAACGGGGGCAAATTTATATATAAACTCAACCGTCGATAATTAAGAAGTGTAATGATGGAAAGCCTATAATAAAGGCAACTATCACTTCGTGAATAGTGGAGTTAAAGAAGCCTTAGAAAAAGGCTGCAAAATCGCAGAACTAATGAGAAGGTGACACGTATATGGTGCATTAAATAGAAGAGACAATTAAAGCGTCGACACTGTCATAGCATTGATTATGACAAAAATTTCCTTTTTAATGAAGATCCACTTCCCAAATATTTAATTGATAAATAAATGGAAAGTGGGGGGACTATCTGTATTGGAAAAAAACTAAATTTATAATTGAAGGTGACGTGGCATGACACGTGGACTGGTCAAATGGTCAAAACATGATGATCAGTTAAGAGGCACAGGCAATATCAGATACGAGGAGAAGAAAGCTAAATAGGCACGAGATGCTATTCAAATGATACGAGTCTCGTATCTATTTAACTTAATTAAAGCCAGGAGGTCAGAAGGAATTGAAGATATGAATCTGATGGCATAAAGGAGTCTAAATTCAGTGTTAAATGTCAAATACGTTAGCGAATCAGTATTGAATAGGAATGATCGTGTAACGTTTCATTTAATGTCATTTAATGCTCATAATTGCCTCTTTAAGGCTAAGGCATTATACCTTTTCCTAGAAAAATCAACTATAAAAGGAGGAGGTCTCAGCATTTGTAAGGACACGAAATATCATTGAGATTACATTGAAATACAAACTTATTTACTGCTTTATTATCCTCAAAAATTTCTTATTCTTTTCGTCTCCTGATTATCAGTAACCCGATTTTTCCTCTTAATTTCTAGTTTTAACCGAAATTCTATTTTTTGGTTAAACACTTATGGACTTAAAAAAAACTAAAATAACAGTTAAAATTGGAGGAATGCTGAAGGGAGTAGTAATTTCATGGAATATTTCATTTTTTTTCTTTTCTATCTTAAATCTTAAAAAATGTCATTATTTTCCCAAAAAATGTCGTAGTACGTGATGCAATAAAGGAATAACGCTCGTAAGTAGGACAACTATAACATCAGATAGTGTGAACATGGTCAGCAAAGACTCTATACAGCTCAAAAGAAAGAAAACTGACAGTTGTGGAGTCAACACTATGGACTGGCGAGAATTATGAAGGTTGGGGTTGGCTAATAGCCAAATACGTACTCCCTTTGTTTACTTTTACTTGTACACTACTTCGCGCATTCCTTAAAAAATAATAAATAAAGTGTATAATTTATCATGATATCCATTGTATAGGTTAAAATCTGATCAAAAGAATTCTACTTAAGGAAGAACGACCAAAAATCAACCAAGCTGAAGTCACATATAAGAAGCAATATACTAGTGAATGATTTAGGTAGGGTCGATGTCAAGTACTCAATTCGGCCCGAACGGCTAGTTCAACACTTAGACATTTTAGTGGAATATTCTACGCGATATTCCAAGAATTTAGACACTCCGGTTAAGGACCGCTGGGTAAGGAAAGTGTTTTGTATAAATATCATGTGAGAGAGTAACAACAGGGGGGCCGAGACACACAGAGGGAAAAACATGTACATCTCTCTGAAGGAGAAGATATTCCCTAATCTCAGGCCCCTTGCCGGAAAAGGAGAAGAGTTTAGAATCTCGATATTCATCTGTAATTCAACTTTACCAAATATACGGAGGTAGGTCTTGTTCAAAGATGGTGACTCTTTTCATTTATGTATTCTTAATTTATCATCATTTGATATTATTAGAACAATCATCTATTTCTCCCATTATGAAACTCAATCACAACTGTAATCAAAGTTTATGTTCAGTTATGCTTGTTTATTCCTATCTTCTACCTCGGATCTAAAATAAATTATCTCTGGCTAGGATTTGCCCAAATCTTCTTATTTAACTAATTTAACAAAAAAAGTATAATACTTTTTAGTCAAACAATTTGGCGCCGTCTGTGGAGAATTTTCTAGCCAAAATTTTAGTTTCCTCTAGATCTAAAGTCAGTCAGAGTTCCACTTCCCGGTTGTCGTAGCCTCGCCCTCTCATTACAAACACCAACTTGAGAAATTTGTAGGCAAGCTTTTGAAATAACCGAACCAACCAAGGTCAAATCTTTGCATGAAATCAAAATTATGTTTGATATCTATACGAAAGCCACGTCTTGCTGTAGTGATGGGTTTGGTACATCATGAGTATGAGTTGTCAAAGTAGGATTATGGCCACTACGCACTGAGCACTTCCGCAATCCTATTTGATATATTAACATTAGATACCAATCTACACTTTATGCACACTTCCCCCCCTCCTACCCCCCCCCCCCCTAGGAAGGGACGATAGCCTATTGTGTAATTCATTAAAATAACAAGCTTGTCCTGCCCGTATGTACGGAGTATAACTTATGTTTCCATCATTTTTGTGCACCTGGGACTGGAACGGACCGGGACTCGAACTCGAGATCCCAACGGGCGAAGTAAGTTGTCATCCCATAAGATGCCCAGACTCGACTACCGGCGAAGCTAAGTACGAGGCTGAGATCAAATCTGAAGCCAGCATTCGAGTACGGGGAAAAACGAGTCATTCTACAGTGCCCCTCTCCCCTTGCCAATCAATCAGGTCAAGGTAACAAACGATTTTGTTTGGGTTTAACTTGTTATTTTTCTTTTGGATTAGGATAGGAACAGGAGCATTCTCCCAGATGCGCGAACAAGGAACAAACGCCATCTAAACAACACACTAGGAAAATGTTCCGCACCATATCATCCTGCAGTCAACGGTCGAGTAAACCCTCCCCCCCCAACGAGTTGGTACTTAACGCCAGAAAGGTAAAATCCTGTATAGACTGGGACTCGGTCACCAGCCAGGAAAATATACGAATCTCTCCAACAAGTTGGTGTTTAACGCCATAAAGGGAAAAGGCTGTATAGACTGGGACTGGGTCACCAGCCCGAAAAACATACGAATCTCTCCAACATGTAGACAGAACACAAGTGCGTGAAACTCACCCACGCGCTCGCCAAAGCAAATATGCGACGATACAACTAGCTAAAGTTTGATCTCGTCCATACATTAAGACGTCCCGAAGCTTGATCAAGACTTTCATCGCCCTGCCATCAACTACTTCTCTAGGACGAGCGATGAAGGGACTAGACAAACTGGGACTCCTCGAATGTATGTACGGATCAAACGGAAACATGTAATATTCTCCGATGAATAAACAAAGCAGTATGACATTCTTACATAACGCTAAATGTACACAATCACACCAACGCAAAGGAAATATACATTCAATCTCACTTGAATTATTTTCTAAGTCTACATTCGACCTCGCTCGAATCGACTTACATTCGACCTCGTTCGAATCAATATGAATTCGACCTCGTTCGAATTTACATCAAGACAATTCGACCTCGCTCGAATTGATAAATCTACATTCGACCTCGTTCGAATCAATCTGAATTTGACCTCGTTCGAATTTACAGCAAGACAATTCGACCTCGCTCGAATTGATAAATCTAAATTCGACCTCGTTCGAATTTATAGCAAGACAATTCGACCTTGCTCGAATTGATAAATCTACATTCGAACTCATTCGAATTAATCTAAATTCGACCTTGTTCGAATTTACAACAAGACAATTCGACCTTGCTCGAATTCATAAATCTACATTTGACCTCGTTCGAATCAATCTAAATTCAACCTCGTTTGAATTTACAGCAAGACAATTCGATCTCGCTTGAATTGATGAATCTACATCGACCTCGTTCGAATTAACCTACATTCGACCTCGCTCGAATTAATCCACATTCGACCTCATTCGAATAAGCAAATCTAAATTTGACCCCGCTCGAATTCACTAACAAGTCTACATTCGACCTCGCTCGAATTGACAAGTCTAGATTCGACCTCGCTCGAATTAACTACCGAAAGTCATAGACTTAATACAAGAAGATCTTAGAAATTCGAAAAGAAAAAAGAAGGAAAGGCCAAAGACGTACAACCAAGGACAAATCAACTGTTCCATTCAATAATATATATATATATATATATATATATATATATATATATATATATATATATATATATATATATATGGCGTCTTATAAAGGGCCAAAAGGGGGATCCCACCCAACTAACTAAGTACAAAAAAATGAAATACAAAAGGGAAAATTAAGTACAAAATCGTCACTCAGCTTCACCTCCACCGTCGCCCTCTCCATCAGAATGCTCATCATCAATGGTATGTCTGTCCTCGGCCTCATCATCTCCACCGGCCTCCGGCGTCGCGGGGTCATAGCCGCAGGCAAGCTGGGCCTCACGCGCTTTAACGCGAGCTTCTTCAAAAGCAGCTTCAAGAACATTCCCCGCTGCCAACAAACCCTTATATATGTCCCGTTAGGCCTCATCGTGGATCCACATCTCGTACAAAGGGCGAGGAACAGAAACGGAGGCGGACGCATGAGGAGTCGAAGCCAATAATTGAGCCCTCTCAGACTCGAGAGCAGCAATTTGATCGCTTAGAGTCGAGACGTCACCCTCTAGCCCGCAAGTTTTCTCATCAAGTCGCGCCTCCCTCAGAGTGGCCGTCTCCATCTCAGTTGTGCGTTCACACCTTAGAACGCGGATAGAATCTTCCAGTGCCGCAACTCTCACCAAGGCCGCTACTCGGGCTCCCTCGAAACTCTTCAGCTCGATCGCCTTCCTTTCCAACTCGGTTACCTTCTCTACCAATTCAACACTTAGACCATCGACTCTAGTGGAGCTTTACTCAAGATCCGCCCGCAGGGCCACCACCTTCGCCTGAAGATCAACACACTCAGCGGCAACCCCCTTGCCTACCTCGAGCTCTTCTTCTTTAGACCTAAGCAGCCTCTCGAGTTCGCTGCATCTACTAATAGGCCGCATTAGGTCCTCATCCTTGCGCTCCAACTCTTCCCTAAAGGACTGAGGATTGCCGCCCGCCCGGAGCCGCGCATGCATCTCGCAGCACTTGTCACGATATCTGTGGTATTTTGAAACCATTTTCTGAAAAGCGGCAGCCCGCCTCTCCTTACACCGGATATTCTCAGTTTCCAAGATGAAAGTCTGAAGAAAGAAAAGAGAACAGATAGAAAAAGTCAGCAAGAGTAGAAGACGTAAAACGAAGAAAGCAATAAACTTACCCTCAAAGCCATTCCAGCTACGCTCCATGATAGGCCAACATCGCTAATCTCCCGAATGGACCTGCTTTTAGTAGCAGAACAGAGGAGGGCGAATTGGGGTGCCAGGATCACCATATCCTCCAATAAATCGTAATCCGGAGCAATCTCGATCACATGGGAGGAACTATCCGTTCCCGCCTCCACCCGAGTGAACCCCGTTTCAAACATGCTATGTCTTTGGGGTCAATATCTGAACCGGATTCATATTCATCCACAACTACGCCCTTTGCCCTCTCGCTGGGCGAAGAAGGATCACGGGCATGTTGTGAAGTTAATGGACCACCCGGAATGATTGCAGCAGCCTCCGAGTTCTGCCCCCTACCACGGTAGACTACCGCACACCAGAAATGGGCACCACCTCCACGCCCGAGGGGGGCACGGTCTCCTCATCTAAATTGGCATCACCAACAGGCTCAGACATCGCCAACATGGGATTGCCCCTCGAAGGCCCCTCGGTCCTGGGTGCCCCATCAGCCCTTATTCGCCGCCTCTTTAATGGAGTCTTTTCAGTGTCGTCCTGAGATGATTCGTCCAGAAAATGAACCACAGGAAGCGGACCTCCGCCTGACGAGCAACCTCATGATGGCCAAGCCCAGGAGGGGACGTAGTCTATAAAGTAGTAGCGACCTGAACGCTCTTACTTAAAGCCGCAATCGATGCAGATCCGGTCGAAAGCTCGACTAACGAAAAGCGGGTATAGGAGCTCTCGCCCTTCTCGTGAACCGTCGACCTACTAATGAGAGAAGCTTAAACCAAGGATGAAAATACAGAACAAAGGGAAAAACGACTAAGGACAAGACGAGATAACTCACCGGTAGAAGGTCTACGCCCGAATCTCTCGTGAAACGGCGACCATTCACGAATCCCCATCGTATGGGGCAAAACCTGGCTCACCCATTCGCGATTGTCAGCGACTAGCGGAGGAGGCGCCTTCTCGGCTGCAAAGTAGATAAAGGGAAAAAAAAGAACAACCAGATCAATAGAAGGGGGCAACGATAAGTCGTTCTAATATATATATATATATATATATATATATATATATATATATATATATATGAAAAACTTACGGGCGTAATTCCACTCCTCAAGAAATCCGTTAGGATTTGACACCACGTGCTCCGTCTTCACAAAGAAAAAGCTCTC
>NW_017682780.1:0-9322 GCF_001879085.1 Nicotiana attenuata | reverse complement strand
CTTGGTCCTTCGTGCGGGTACCTCACACTTAGTTCTAACCATTTCATTTTGTTGTGCATCCTTCCAATACCTTTGTTTTCCATGCTCCTAGAAAATAAAAAAATTGACACTACAAAAATAATATAATAAAAAAAATATAAAAAAAATAAAAGAAAGCAATAAAGCTGGGTTGCCTCCCAAAGAGCGCTTGATTTAACGTCGCGGCACGACGTGAATCACTTTCTGCCTCCACTTTGAACTTATGAATCGGACCCCAAGTTTTGATTCTGCTCTATGATCATGCTCCTGGGGTGGTGGAACGAATCTGGATGGCCCAATAAAATAATGTAGTATTCTGCACTTCTTGGCCTTTAGATGAGGTGTGTAATCCCGATTTTCTAGCAAGAAGAATTCCAGAATGTAAGCACATTGTTCCTCATTCCTCGACTCCTCAAATGGCTCGGACGACTCTATTTCCATATCATCATCTAAACACAATGTGGAAAAATGCTTGGAGTGAGGACCAATGCGCTCAACTACATGAACATTGGGACTATCTACATTCTCAACACTAATGACAATAGAGTCAACTAAATATGTATCCTCAATATCCTTGGTTGACTCTAGTATCTCTTCTACAACATCGACATCCTCAAAATCTAGTGTGATTGATTGTTGGTGTTCTACTCTAGCCTCCTCCTCTAGCTCATCAATTTCTGTATCTAATTCACGCTCTTCTTGGATACTATTCACAATATTGGCTTGTTGAGCATTAAAAACTTCAACCAGTTGACTCATGTGAACTTTCAAGTTGTGAATAGTTTCCTCCTGCCTTTCTATCCGCAGTAGTAATTTACTCTGTTGTTCCAAAATGCACTTTAACATATCTTCGAGCTTTTTTAGGTCAGCTTCCCTAGGTTCTTTGTTCCTATTAACTTCACCAGAAAAAGAAGAGCCATCAAAGTAAGGGGTTAGGGGAAGGTAAGAAATATAAGCACAACCGTGAAAGTGACCATCTTGACCACCACACATATCACACACATTCCACACATAAGATTGAGTTGGTGCACAAAACTCGCTCTCAAGAATATTTTGATAATTTTGCCCTGGGTGGTTTCCTTCACAATATGCATAAGGAGGATCAAAAGTAGAATTACCAACAACAAAATTCTCATAATTCCATGATGTCATGTTTCTCAAATAAACAAATAAAACTAAAATAAAAAAATAAAAAAAAATCAAATAATAAAATAAAAGTTCAAACTTGAAACCTAGCAATATGTACACCTACAACTACACCGTTAGTTCCCCGGCAACGGCGCCAAAATTTGATCACGCCCAACTATGCCTTATAAAAAGGACTAAGCGGTCGCTGCAAATATAATCCGGTTTACAAGTCCGGAGTCGAATCCCACAGAGAACTAAGGTTTAGCTACAGCTGTTCACTATCACCAAGAAGACAAGCTTGAACAATTCCTAACCTATAGATATTAAGATTCTTGTGTTTAACTACTTAACTAACAAATTAAAATAGTAAATTAACAACTAACGATACTGAGGGTTAGAGAAAAGATTAAGGAGGTCTAGAGTTATGATTTCCCCAATTGTCGGAATCCTTCCCGCTATGTCTTCTATAATTTTGCCTAACTATTCTCTACCGATCATGAGCACTCTTATTACCGTAAATCTCTCCCGAGTAATTACGACAATTTACTAGACGCACTCTCCCGAGCTACGCTAGCTGGCTTTTAATACAGCTCACTTCAGATCGCACCCAAGGCTTCGTTATCCCTAATCCCACCTTTAAACCCTCGGTTATTGATCCCTCATATACTCTGGGAGTGGTGTTGTTCAACAATTACCTAAATATGCACTCTCTCCCGAGTTATGCATACTAAATAGGCACAGCTAATTGAGAGCTCTTCAATCAACCAGAATATAAACGTAGTTGAACAAATAGAGAAAAGCTATGGCTCAATTATATAAAAACATAACAAGAATTTATCCTACAAAAGGTTCTATCAAAACTCTAGATAACAAATTAGCTATTCATAATAGTATGTAAAACTACAATACTAAAAGTCATAACCAACAATGAAAAATAGGAAGAGGAAGGAAAAACTTGTAGAAGAATTCTCCGCCTTGCTCCCAATGTGTTCTTGCCTCCAAGGGTGTTGTCTAACCCTAAAGTAGTGTCTCTCCGCCTCCTTAGGTCTAATTTGTGTCCAAAATATGTCCCCCTCTTGTTCTTGGCCGGCCTCCTTTGTTTAACTATAGGGTTTAGGACTTTAAAACCCCATGTTTTGCACTTTAGACCCTTGAAATTTTTCGCTTCCTGCCGCGGTTTTGCCGCGATCGCGGTGGAACCGCGGCCAAACATGCCCTCTGATTCTTCATTGTTCGCGATGCCTACCACCCGGTTCTGCCGCGGTTCTGCCGCGGTCGCGGCAAAACCGCGGTTTTTCACCCTGTTCCTGTTTGGAATTTGGAAAAACGTAAAACATGAAAGTTGTAGCCCTTTGAGTTAGCTTTCCAACCATATATTGTGGAGCCCAAATGGAGTTCTGAGCAAAAAGTTATGTCTATTTTACTAGACAGTGCGCAATATGCCTCCTCAAGTCTTCGTTCGTACTTAATTATCAAATTTGACCCCCGAACACGATCCCGGCTTAATTCCTTGAGCTTTTACTCAGACTTCAAAGCTTCAAATCACTTAAATTCATTCCATAACATCTATATAGCTCGGAATCATACCTACAAGGCATAAAATACACAATTAGTGCAAAACACTAGCGATTAAAGCGCAAACTCAATTAAAGTGCAGTAAATTAGAGTGTAATAAGCGACTAAAATATGCAATTATAGCCTATCATCAGCGGCAGCATTGTACATCGAAGAGTTACGTTGCTTAAAGCCAAAGAGATCACAAATCTTGTTCATCAGCCTATTATCGAATGGCTTTCCATTATCCGTTATTATATAACGAGGAATGCCAAAGCGATAGATAATGTTTACTCGGATGAAATTTGCAACATTTTCCTTCTTTACTTCCTTAAGAGCAACAGCTTCGGCCCATTTTGAGAAGTAGTCAGTTGCAGCCAAGATGTATAGGTGCCCACCAGAGGACTTTGGTAGTGGTCCAACAACATCCAATCCCCAAGCGTCAAATGGCCAGGGATGCAACAGTCGGGTGCAACACTTCAGGAGGTTGATGAATAAAATTTGCATGGAATTGACAAGCCTTGCATCTTCGAGCGTAGTCCAAGCAATCTTTTACCATCGTTGGCCAATAATATCCCGTCCTATTTATATGGAAGTGGAGCTTTGGTCCAGACTGGTGTGACCCACATACTCCAGAATGTGCCTCTTGCAAAGCTTGGAGTTCTTCTTCTTCCCCTAAGCATCGCAAAAGTATTCCCTCGAATGACCTTCTGTATAGAGTATCTTTGTAGTAAAGGAAGCAAGGTACACGGCGATGGATTTCAGTCCTTCTCCTCGGATTTTCTGAAAGTATCCCATAACATAAGTATTCGATAATGGGTTGTCGCCATTCTTCTTTCCCTACTTCAGAAACAGCGACAAGATGCTTGAGTTCATTTTCTTCACCTTCAGCCTCATTTAGCAGTAGTACTACCCATTTTTGGTAGACAGTAACTTGCCCTTCACTATTTTCTTGGGCCACTAGTGCTCCAACAGACCTTTCTTGTGCTGAAATGAATAGTATCAGCGGTTTTCCAAGTATAGGGGCTGCCAAAACTGGAGGCTTCATCAAGTAGGATTTGATGCTCTCAAAGGCATTGCTACACGCTTGATCCCATTTGAAAGGGACACCTTTCTTCATAAGGCGTCTGAATGGTTGGCACCTCCCATCTAGGTTTGAGATGAATCTCCTAAGGTACGCTAACTTTCCCTGTAGACTTTTCAATTCGTGAATGTCCCGAGGCTCAGGCATTTTCAGGATTGCATCTACTTTGGCTTGATCAATTTCAATCCCACGATGTCGAACAATGAAACCAAGGAACTTTCCGGAAGTAACTGCAAAGGCGCATTTCAATGGGTTCATCCTAAGTTGGTACCTCCGGAGCAACTCAAACACCATTCTCAAGTCTTTCAAGTGGTCGCCCTTCTCTCTTGATTTTACCACCAAGTCGTCAACATAGCATTCGACATTCTTGTGGAGAAGATAGTCAAAAATATTCTGCATAGCCCTTTGGTAAGTAGCACCAGCATTTTTCAAGACAAAAGGCATTACCTTGTAGCAATAAATACCCTTGGGTATGAAATGTAGTAAGCTCTTCATCTTTTAGCGCCATGCGAATTTGGTTATAGTCTGATGAACCATCCATAAATGACATTGCCTCGTACCCAGTAGTAGCATCGATCATCAATTCTGGAATAGGAAGTGGGAACTCATCTTTCGGGCATGCATTATTAAGATCCCTAAAGTCAACGCTCACTCGAATCTGGCCATTTTTCTTCCTTACAGGGACAATACTTGAAACCCATGTTGGGTATTTAACTTCACAAATAAAGCCAGCTTCGATGAGTTTGTTAACTTCGGTTTCAATCAAGGGAACCAAGTCCGGCCTAAAATGCCTTTGAGCTTGTTTAACAGGGCGAGCACCATTTTTGACTGCAAGGTGATGGACTGCTACTTTCGGGTCCGAGCCAGGCATCTCTTTGTAACTCCAAGCGAAGACATCCCTGAACTCCTTGAGTAACTCAATATAAGTGCTCTCTTCATTAGCTTCTAGTAAAGCACTTAGGTAGGTGGGTCTTGGTTCCTCATTAGTGCCAAGGTTAACTTCTTTTAAGGCATCAATTGTCATCTTCACTCCTTCTTCAAGTTCGGGTGGAGCGTCTTTCGCATCTTCATCTTCTTGAGGGTCCCCATTGTTGAAGGATATGTGATAACATGGTGAAACATCCTCCAATTGTGCATTATCCTCCATTGAAGATGGAACACCATTCTCGCCTTGTACAGTAACATGATACGAAGAACCCACACACTTTATCTTCATCATGCTCCTTAGTATAGACCACAGTATATGGCTTTACCTTCAGTACTTCTTTACATGAAACCAAAAGTTTTGTTTGTCGCCTCATTCTAGAAGGAACCAAACTTTGGAAATCCTTAGAGATCTTCTGGATTTTGGGCGAAGCGGGTGTTCTTATGCTTTGAAAATTTCTCTGGAACTTGTTCCCCTTCTTTAATGGACCCAATCTTTCAAACACGAAGCTCCTCACAGGTGATTTTCCAAGTCGATCAAAGACAGAAGGCTTGTTGGAAGCGGCAGATTCGTCTTCAACAGTGATATAATTGCTACTCGACCTTCTTATGGAGATGCGCACTGGTGACGGTTGCTTGTATCCCAAACCTTCACGTGGTTGCCTCGTTGTAGCTTCTGATGGGAGCTTCCCTAACTTTGACGGCTCATTGGGATTGTATCCAGCTTTTGCAAATAGCTTGTAAGCGTTAGGGTCAAAACCTTCATCCGTTCGCTTTGTAGGGAGTGCCCCATTCTGTAAACGATTTTGGGCTACAAACCCTGCAAGCGGCTTCGAGGACAACTTTACTGCCTCAATTCGTTTTACTGGAAGAGTTAGCTCCTTTAGCGTGTTAGTTTGGAGATTAGATGATTCGCCCTCGTCTTTCTTCCTTTTAGGGACATATTGGAGAGCGGGACTTACTTTATCTCCATAAGACGCAATACCCCCTTTATGAGATTTATTCATGTTGGTGTGTACCTCCTTAGTAACAGCTTTTGCTTCACCAGTAGTCACCTCTGGTCTTTTAGTTGTGGGCTCATCATTCTTGCTTTTGATGCCATCATCAACTTTTATCTCCTTCACAATGTGGTTCTTCAGGTAGAACTTTGCATCGGCGAAGTGTGACTCTGCCTCGGTGAATGGCTCATCATCAGCAACTATCTTCTTCTCGACTTCAGCCTCATAGTATTTTAAACATTGATGGTAGGCAGATGGAACTAATTTATTCTCATGTATCCAAGGCTTTCCAAGCAAGACGTTGTATGAAGTCTTTTCATCGATCACATATAGCCATGCACTTGATTGCATATCTTCAATGGTGATTTCCAGCCTGATCGCGCCTATGGCTCTTTGCCCCCCTTGGTTGAATCCTTGAATCATCACACGACTTTCCGAGAGTTCGTTCATGGGAATACCAAGTTCTTTCACAGTGTGAATTGGCAAGATGTTTACTGAGGATCCTCCATCAATCGAAATTCGATTTACCCTTTCATCACGCATATAGCCGACCAGGTATAATGGGCGGTTATGAAGAGTGTCACCTAGCAGAAGATCGTCATTTGTGAACGTGACTTTTTCCTCACACACATTAGCTTCTTGAGGGGTGGACTTGATGAGCTTTTCCGAAGATAGTGCCAACTGTAGGTCATCACTCTTTTCTTCCCCTTTATCAGCATTGCAACAAGAGGCCTCAATACAATCACGGGAAATCTTCATGCGGAACCAAGATGGCAAAAAATCCTCCAAGGTCATTGTATGTCGTGGCTTTTGAGGGTGGTGCATCTCCACTTTTGCTTTCTTCAAACGCCTAACTGGATTCTTTTTCGTTGGTCTTCTTACCATCATCATCCTTGTTGGTTGTTCTATTGATTCTTTCGTGGGCTCCTTTTCTGGTGCCTACGACGAGTCACCAACGTCCAACCTTCATCATCATCAGGTTTATCGTCTTCAACTTTGTCGTTCTCCAGTAATTCTTCATCTTTACTTTCTTTAGAACCACGTAATTCATCCGGACTGCATTAGCCAAAGGTGATAGAGACTTGGTTTGCACTTGCGTTCTCATTTTCAAGCAGGATCTTCTTTTCGCGAGCCAAGTCCATGACTTTGTCTTTGAAGGCAAAGCACTTCTCCGGAGGGTGGCTCACAAGTCGATGGTATTTGCAGTAATTTGGGTCATTCATTTTCCCAGCTTCATCTACGGAAGCTCAATGAGATTTAACTCGAGGAGTTCGTCGAAAATGGCTGGCACATCAGAATCCAGAAATGGGTACTCTTTCTCTTGCATTTCTTTTAGAGTCAACTTTCCACTTGGCTTATCTTGAAAAGAAGTGGATTTCATACTCTGCTTCTTGCTCACCTTCGTCGTGAACTTCATAGGTGGCGTGTTGACATTCATAGCTTCTTTGCTTTCAGACTTGAGTACGAACTTGCCCCACTTCCTGACTTCTTTCTTGTCGTTCCCTTTGCGAGGTTCATAGATGGTCAGCCTTTCATTTCCAGTAGAGGCCATGCTCAATTCCATGTCATGGGCACGAGTTGCAGGTTCTTCAAATGTGCTAGGCTTGATACCTTGCAAGATGTAGCGCAATCCCCAATGCACGCCTTGGATGCACATCTCTATGCATGAAGCTTCACTAAGCCTATCTTTACAGTTGAGGCTTGCATTCCTCCAACGATTGATAAAGTCGATAACTGGTTCACCCTTTCGTTGAAGGGTATTTGTAAGTTCTATCATACTCACAGTACGTCTCGTGCTATAAAAGCGAATGAGGAACTCTAGCTCTAGTTGATCCCAGCTATCAATAGATCCAGCCTCGAGGTCCGTGTACCAGTCAAAAGCATTTCCTTTTAGCGAGCGGACAAACTGCTTGATGAGGTAATCTCCATAAGTCCCAGCATTGTTGCACGTCTCCACGAAGTGCGCAACATGTTGCTTTGGGTTTCCTTTACCATCAAACTGTTGAAACTTTGGGGGTTGATAGCCAGCAGGCATCTTCAACATATCGACCCTTGTAGTGTACGGCTTTGCGTATGTAAGGGAGGATTTGGCAGCAACTTCATATTTGTTCTAATGGTTCCTTCAATGAACTCCTTCAGTTGATCGATTGGATTCATCCCTTCAGATGAGACAGGGATAGCCTTAGTGGATGCTGCTTGTCTTGGGGGAGAGTCACTCTCTGGAACTTCTGGGAGCTTGCCGGGTGTATGGGTGGATGCTTCTTCCATCAAGATTCCCACCCTGTCTGTTAGCTTGTCAATTTTAGCCTCTTGATTTTGCAAGCATTTGGTCAAGTCAGCGATTGCTTCCGTCAAGTTTGCCAACTGCTCCTCCATAGATGAAGTTTTTGTCACCATGGCTTGCATGATTGTCGTGGACGACGGAGAGTAGCATGGATTTTCACACAGATTGATCCTTGATTGGCTCATGCTATGTGGTGTAAGCGGGGATGATCCATCACTTGAAGCATCATCATCTTCCTTCACAACAGAGTGCTTGGATCCGGAGAGGTCAAGCAGAGCAAGAGTTTTCTTGATCTTTTCAGCAACATCGCTTCCTCCTTCAGATGCGTTTGTGGAAGATCTTGCTCCTTTTGAGGATGAAGATCCGAAAACAGGGGTTGATGCGGACGGCACTTGGGGTGCTTGTTGTCCTAAAGAGCTTGCTTTGCTCCTCGTAACTGGTCCGAAGCTTCCAAAGGTAACATCGAGGATGCTTTCCACATCAGCATAGAACCTGGAGTTAGCAGCCTTGGTGGATGTTGATCTGGAGTTGATTTTCTTCGAAGCCATTTCAATGTTCTTGAACTTTGGTGATTGAAAAGTTGAGATGAGAGGTAGAGATGGTCCCACTGGGCGTGCCAGAATTTGTAGATAATAAATTGCATTGAGAAAATAAAATCAAGAACAAAAATATCGCAACAATCGTAGTATTTTATTTCGAATATTTGAGTGTTACAATCTCTATGGATCCTCTGATTCTTCTTTCCTATTGTAAATAAATTCAAGGGTCTTTGAGCTTGATCTTGAATCTATGTTTGTTGCCACGAACGATGATCTTGAATTCAACTGGCACGAACTTTGATTTGAACTCGCACTCCTTGAACCTTGACTTGTTCTCCGTTCTTAAGCTTGAACTTGATTTGTTCTTCGTTCTTGAGCTTGAACTTGATTTGTTCTTTGTTCTTGAGCTTGAACTTGATTTGTTGAACTTGAACTTGATTGCTTGAAGCTTGAAACTTGTGGAGGAATTTGCGGTGTTTGATCCACGAGCTCTTTCTTGCTTCTTGTTATAACTTCTGGTGTCTTTTCTGAGTTATGAAGACCCCTATTTATAGTTGTGGAAGGGAGGAGTTGTGATAAGAACAAACTCTTTCCGACCAATCAAATTGAAGTGTGACATAGCCGCATTTGATTGGCCAGAACATGTCACTTGCACACGTGGCGCAATTTCATTGGCCTTTTAGTGTGACTTGGCATGCTTTGTCATTTTGACACGTGGCATGATCCTATTGGCTCTTCCGTTTGACTTGGCGTGCCACGTCATTTGACACGTGGCACCAAACTGGGCCCCTAG